>NC_086000.1:34035886-34253386 GCF_030014385.1 Trichomycterus rosablanca | reverse complement strand
TTCTCATCTAAATCACAAGCAAGAACCGCTTACGATTTACCAAAGTGAACCAGGAGTTTATATAACGTGCTGATAGAATCCACTCAGATGTGACCGGGTTGAATTATCTTTTTAAAGTAAATATGTCAATCAGCAAAATTACATCGTATGTATGATGCACAACGTTAATGATGTTATTTTAGGTCATGAAGAGCTTTCAGGATGGTTTCTGTACGATGGTTGACGAGTTTTGATGCGATGGTTGGTGCTTTGTAGCTCAAAGTCTGGATCGATCCACTGAGCTGTTAAGCTTAACGTGATCTTCATATATCACACAATCGGATCGGCTACATTTAGGAAATATCGGCCGATCGCCGATAGCATATTTTGATTAAAATTGGGCCGATACCGATTCATAGCCGATCGATCGTCCCATCTCTATTTAACACCATTTTTTTGGAGAATTAAAACATAACTATACATTTATACTAGTTATAAAGTAGCAGGTGCTGGCGTCTCCTGAGCGCGTATTCCCGCTTGGAGATGCTGAAATGATAACGGAGCGCAAGACATGACAGCAAGGCGAGAAAAGCATCTATCTGTAGCCATGGTGACGGCAGATTCCCGCTTCCGTTCGAAAGCAAAGAGGGCGTCCCAAAGTTGACTCCAGAATTTATACCCTCCCCTTAATTGAAAGCACCCTTCACAGCACAGAGTGTGACTTCATATGGAGTGTGACTCTGTAGTGGAGTGTTATGTTAGTGAGGAGGGAACGGTTTGGGAAAGGCCGATTTTGTCCATCAGCGGTAAAGTTAGTGGTTCTTCCTGTTGTCATGACTTTAGTCATTTACTGGCTCAGTAACTGTGGTGTCAGATTTATTTTTTCGGGAGAGGCGATTATCCAATTCAAGCACAGACACGCTCAGGGACAGAACAGTCACTAGATTTAAACTCTTCCTCCAGGTGACAAGCACGGATCAGATTAGATACAACCAAAATGCAATTCTTACATAACACAATGAAGCAACACTAACTAGAAAACATGGTGGTGTACGGCGCCTTAAAGACCTTTATCTTCAGGAAATCCGTCTGTACTGATTTAATGTCATCACAACAAGTCAAAAGTTTACATACATTTGCAGTTTTGCCACATCTACAGTATATTGTTTATACAGTGTGGAACAGTGGGAGCCTAGCAGGGAGAGCTTTGGACTCTAAATCAAAAGGTTGAGAGTTTGAATACCACATGCAGTCACTGTTAGGCCCCTGAGCAAGGCCCTTAACCCTCTGACCGCAGCTTCCAAACGAGCTCGAATATGAGAAAAAATAATTTCATTGTACTGTATACCTGACAAATAAAGACGTTCTATTCTATTCTATTCTATTCTATTCTATTCTATTCTATTCTATTCTATAGGAGTAACTGCTTCATCCTAATCAGCTTTTATGTGCCCAAAGCCTCTCCCAAAAATACAGGTAGCAACGCACCCTGAACAATGTGCCAATCCATTACAGGGCATCAAACACTCACCCACTCACAGAGCTGCCAGTCAGATGCATGACAAACTAAAAGCCAGGCCTCTAGAAGTCAAAACTGTGCCCAACACCAGACTGTCTGACCTTTTCCCTTTTCCACCGACGCGGCACGGAGCCCGTTCCGGTTCCCGAACTTGACTTTGAACCGGTTCCGCGTGTTTCCACCGGAAAAAAGAGGTTCCAGACAGCGAACTAGCGGGCCAATCTGGCACCACAGAATACTTGGTTATTCAGCCCGAACCGTGACGTCACCTGTGGGCGTGTCGTGTTGTACAGCATAGCGACAGCAACAATGACGTCCGCTGGGGTCTCGTATGGAGCTTAATGCTGCAGTTTTATCTTTTAAAGTTCACCTGATTACATTTTGAGCCAGTTTGCCGCTGATATTTTCAAAGCGCCTTTAAAAAGATGAACTGTGTGATATTACGAGATAAAAGTGACCCGGACAGAACGAACACCGCTTAACGTGAAAAATAAAGCGTGAAGCTTTTCCGACTCCCCGAGCTGCATAAACAGCACACATGTAAATCCAGTTAAACACAGATACATGTGGTATTTTAGAGTAGATTTGATGGTTATTTCACACAGATGGATGTTCGTGTCGTGGAACTTCAGTGTTTCACCGCTCGAGTCGAGCGCCGAGTAAATCGGCTATTTGTGCCGAGGGTCGCGGTGAAACCGAAGCGCAAAACGCTTCTCACGTTAATGAACTAAAGAAAACAACAACTGAGACAAACACGTCACGTCTTCTTATCACCGATTATTAGGTCGATGCTTTGTACATAAAAACAAACATCTGTAACAGCAGCACAAATGCTCGCACATAATCTACACGCTCCGCCATGATATTACTGCTCTTAACTTTCGTTAAGTAACGCCCACCGTTGATGACGCAGCTTGGTTCTTAAAAACTGGTGGAAACGCGCGTCGGTTCTCTACAGAACACACAAGGTTCACAGAAACCTGAACAGAACCGGTTCAAGAACCATGGTTTTTTTGGTGGAAAAGGGATATAAGGAACCTCATGCACCCGTTCTACACTGCATTTTTATTATATTCGCCTAACATGCGACGCAGAGTTAGGTAATGAATATTACAATCAGTCCTGGTAACAGAATAAGCAACCAACAATGCCGACTACTGCAGTAACAAATGAACACCCACAAACCAGCAGAGCGCTATTTCTTCAGCATCACCACATCACCACATCGTTTTGCTGTTTGTTTGTTTGTTTATTAGGATTTTAACGTCATGTTTTACACTTTTGGTTACATTCATGACAGGAACGTTTGTTACTCGTTACACAAGGTTCATCACTTCACACAAGTTCATATCAAACACAGTCCTGGACAATTTAGTATCTCCAGTTCACCTCACTTGCACGTCTTTGGACTGTGGGAGGAAACCGGAGCTCCCGGAGGAAACCCACGCAGACACGGGGAGAACATGCAAACCACACAGAAAGGACCCGGACCGCCCCACCTGGGGATCGAACCCGGGACCTCCTTGCTGTGAGGCGACAGTGCTACACGCTCAGTCACCGTGCCGCCCTTATTTTGCTGTATCTATCTAGAATGATCAAATAACATTCACATTTATGGCATCGGGGTGTTCAGGTGGCGAACGTGGTCTATTACAGAATCTCACCGGTGCTATCGGCCGGCCCGGTGTCTACAGACATGATTGGCTATGACTGGGGGCTGGATGACTGAAGCCGTGCAATGGATTGGCGCACAGTCCAGTTTATTGCTTCCCTTGAGCTCAGCGTCTCCTGGTGAAACTGGACTCGCCATGACCCTGACCAGAATTTATGAAAATTACATTTTTGGCAACTGAGCGTTAAGGGCCTTTCGATTACTGGGACGGAACCATTGCCACCACAAATCTGGCACTCGTTCCTGGGATAGCAAATGCCATCACACATAGATGTAACAACCTAGAGGTCCTTACATGCCTGATAAACCATAAACCATCAAATTAATAAAAAAAAAAAAGCAAGACTGATGTTGGTCCATCAGTCGCTTACACTAAGACAAGTTATACCCAAGTTCTGATGTATTGCCAAACTAAAACCTTCTATAAGAGCATTAAACACGTATTGATGAAATACTACAATTACCAAAGCTCATTTCTAAATAATTCCAGTTTATTCCTGGTTAAACTGGACTCGCCATGACCCTGACCAGGATAAAGCAGTTAATTAAAATGACATTCATGCATTTAGCAGACTTACTATTGCAAACAGAACACAATGTAGGCAACTGAAAGTTAAGGGCCTTTTGATTACTGGATCAGCACCATTGCCACCACAAATCTGGCACTCGTTCCTGGGATAGCAAATGCCATCACACATAGATGTAACAACCTAACTTTAGTGTTTACATTAAGACAATTCTACCAGAGGCATCACCATCACCAAGTCACCCAAACAACATACCCAAGTTTAAATGTATTGCCACACTGAAACCTTCTATATGAGCATTAAACATGTATTGATGAAGTACTACAGCAAGCCGTAGCCTAGTGGTTAAGGCAGAGGACTAGTAATCCAAAGGTTGCTGGTTCAAGCCCCACCACTGCTAGGTTGCTGCTGTTGGGCCCTTGAGCACTGTGTACTGTAACTGTAATGTAGGTCGCTTTGGATAAAGGCGTCTGCTTAAAGCCCGCAAATGTAAATGTACTGCAGGTACCCAATGTTATTTCTAAATGTTTATTCCTGCCCTTGAGCCCAGTGTTTGCTGGTGTAACTGGGCTCACCATGACCCTGACCAGGATAAAGCAGTTAATGACAATTACATTTACAGTGTTTAGCAGACTTACTATTGCAAACAGAACACGACGCGAGCAACTGAGAGTCAATAGCCTTTCGATTACTGGATCAGCACCACTGCCACCACAAATCTGGCACTCGTTCCTGGGATAGCAAATGCCATCAGATATAGACGTAACAACCTAGAGGTCCTTACATACCAGATAAACCATCAAATTAATGCTGGTGTTTGTCAAGGAGTTGTTTAGACTAAGACAATTCTATCAGCGGCATCACCATCACCAAGTCACCAAAACGACATTCCCAAGTTTGAACGTATTGCCACACTGAAACCTATAAAAACACTAAACATGTTTTGATGAAGTAGTACAAGTACCAAAGCTCATTTCTAAATAAATCCAAGGTAGCCTTTCTTACCGTTCAGTCCATTCGGTATGCTCCTGTGAAGATGTTTGCTTGATAGATCATCCATGGATCTTCTAACAGATGTTATCTTTCCCTCGACAGGCTTGTGCCCGTGCCCATGTCCGTGATGGTGATCCGGGCTGCCAGCACTACCCGTGCTGGAGGTGCTGCTTCCATCTCCAACATCCCTCACGTTACTCGAACCTCCGTTCAGGTTGTTCAAGCTAGACTGGCTGTCTATGGAGCTCCTGGACCCAGCACCATTCCTCTCCTCCTCGAGCATGATGATGATCTCCTTTAATTCTGTATTCTCGCGTATGATGGACTCCTGGTTGGCCTCCAGTTCCTTTAGCTTTTGCTGATAGAAGCCCACTTCTTTCCACACCACACTGGCTGTGTACCTGCCGAATCGCTGCCACTCCCGGGACAGCTTCTTGCCCTTTTGCCGGTCATCGTCCAAGAAGCAGCACAGCTCTCTGAGCTCCTGGTTGTCATCCTGTAGTTTCTGGTTGACCTCTTTCAAATTACGGATCTCGTGGAGATGAAGCTGCAGCCTTCGGTTCACGTCTTTCATCATATTTCCGTGCTCCAGCATTAAGTTCATCTTTTCGCTCTCCCCTTTTCGGAGCCTTCGCACCAGCTCATCTTTGCCGAGTCTGAGCAGTTCATCATCTGAGGTTTTACTTAAATCCTCTATTGGACAGTCTGTGACATTTTTGGCCATATTCCTTCCTTTACCTGGTAGTAGTATGGGAAAACCTGAAGAAAGTGACTTAACTGTGCCTATAGGGACGCATTGAATCAAATAGTAAACCCATGATGTTTGTCAAGGAAGTCAAAGTGGAGGCAAATTCCTATGAAGAACACCTCCAAAGACGATGGATGCTCCTGACGGTCTCAAGATCCTGTTCGTGCACTCAGGAACCTCAGATCAGATGTTTAGACACCTGTAAGATATAAAATTAAAGAAGATATTTAGAATATGAGCGAATAACAGAACAAGTAAAGCTAAAGATGATCCTGAATCACTGCAGTGGTTTCGTGCATGGCATGAACCTTGCAGCAGGGTTGCCAGATTGTCATATATAACGGGTCAATTCATTTACATTTTCGGCATTTAGCAGACGCCTTTACATTACAGTTACAGTATACAGTCTGAGCAACTGAGGGTTAAGGGCCTTGCTCAAGGGCCCAAGAGCGGGAACCTAGCAGTGGTGGGGCTTGAACCAGCAACCTTTGGATTACTAGTCCTGTGCATTAACCACTAGGCTACGGCTTGCCCTTTCACGTTCAATCACGTATAAAATTCCTAAAGTATAAATACAGCTTTTCAAACTATTCGTCTCTATGTCTGAAGACTTAAACTTGAAGATTAATTAAGTATTCAAAACATTTACGCAAAAAAAACAACCGATTTACCTATTTAAACAAGACTCATAGAAACGAACGGTATCTTCCCAATCTGGCAACACAATAAATACAGCATTCGTACAGGCTGCATTTAGATTTCATACAAGCACCTAATTTAATACAGATGTTACACGAAAAAAGCCGAACCCGCCCACAAATATCACATTTACGCTAAACTCGCTCTTAACTACGTTAAAAAAACTGTCAAACTTATTTTTCACATGAATTTCAGTGAACGTTAGTTACTTTAGCGACTCCAAGCAAAAGCACTTTACCCTTCAACCGTTCATCACCAACGGTCAGCACATTCACACTACTACACCACTAAAACTGCTTTTTCTTACCTTTTCTTAGTCTGTCTAATTAATTCCTCGTCCAAAGTATAATTTGTGCTTTAAAATAGAAGGAATTTCTGACAGAAAGCCGGTTATATATAATCCCACAGAGCAGGCAGGTAACGATTGAGCAGTCAACAGCTCACTGAAGCCGACTGAGCTCTCTTAAAGAGACAGTGACCATAAAGCAGCTCTTAAAGAGACAGTACTCAAAAATTCATTGTTAAGGAAACATTCATGTTACATTCATGTTACATTCATGACAGGAAACAGTAGTTACTCATTACACAAGGTTCATCAGTTCACAAGGTTATATCAAACACAGTCATGGAGAATTTAGTATCTCCAATTCACCTCACTTGCACGTCTTTGGACTGTGGGAGGAAACCGGAGCACCCGGAGGAAACTCACGCAGACACGGGGAGAACATGCAAACTCCACACAGAAAGGACCCGGACCGTCCCACCTGGGGATCGAACCCAGGACCTTCTTGCTGTGAGGCGACAGTGCTACCCACCGAGCCTTTAAAAATGTTAAAGAGGAGTTAGAGAAAATCCTGAAACTTCTGTTCTTGTCGGAAGTGTTACCTGATTACATGTTTACCACTGATCAGTTATATATAATGCATGTTTAATTCATGTAGCTGCCCTGCGATAAACTGTGTTACTGTGTGCCTTGCACTCGTTGAAAAGCTGCGATAGGCCCCCGTGACCCTAATTGGATAAGCGGTTAATAAAATGAGTAAGTGAGTGAATGGATAGAATGTATAGGTGGATGTGGACGTGTTCTAATTCTGCAGCCCGATCTCAAGGTGATTTTGTTAAATAGTGTTAATTGCCTGTCAATGTGTGTTAAAGGCAATGAAGTTAAAAAAAAAAGTGATGTTGACTCAAAGTGGTAAAGAGTAAATAAATAAAAGCTGTAATCACAATTTTTTTGGAGAGGGCACGTCCCAATATTCAGAAATGCTCAAATTTCCCCTCCAATATACAGATGTAGAATATAAATAAATAAACACATTCCACTCACCAGCTTTACATAATGTTAGGATTAATCAGTGTTCCCATCAGTTGTAGATATGGCAGGAATGTTTTACTATCTACAAGCCTTCCACATCTTTGTCCTGGTCAGGGCTGTGGTGCATCTGATTAACTAAGCAAAAGGCAGTTTTATTTATTTATTTATTAGGATTTTAATGTCATGTTTTAAACTCTTTGGTTACATTCATAACAGATTTATTCGTTACACAAGATTCATTATTTCACAAGTTTAATGTCAAACACAGTCATGGACAATTTTGTATTTCCAATTCACTACCCAATATTGGGCACGTCCCAATATTCAGAAATGCTCAATTTTTGCCTCCAATACACAGATGTATAATATAAATAAATAAATAAACACATTCCACTTACTAGCTTTACATAATCATAGATTCCATCAGTGTTCCCATCAGTTGTTGATATGGCAGGAATGTTTTACTATCTACCACCCTTCCTTAGTAGATTCCAGTCAAAATGCAGGTAGGACTGAAGTGTTATGTATAACAAGTATAATGTGGAGGAACCACCGTGTTCTACACAGAGCCCTAAACTCAAGTCATGTAACTCTATTTGGATGAATTTGAATGCCACTTCCATGCCAGGCCTTCTTAACACCACTGCTTAGCCACCCTAATATGTTTCTATATAAGCATTTATCTTCAGAAACTGTAAACAAAAGAAAAAGAGGCAAGGTTTTCAGTTCATAACATAAAACATAAACGATTTACATTCATGGCATTTAGCAAATGTTTGGCATCCAAACACAATAGATTTTAGTTTTTATTATTAATTAATTTAATTGAAAACTCTGAAAGCATGTTTTCACTTCTTCATTATGGGTAATGGAGCGTAGACTCATATGAATACTATAATTATTTTCATTCAAAGATCCACAACACATTAATGGAAAGTGAAGAGGTCTAAGGTCATTGTTAGGGCTAGGGTTAGATTTCTGTATTCACATTTACGTATTATATAAAACATATGGAATATTCAATATAGGTATTTTTTTATTATTGCGCAATTTAAGACTCAATTAAATGTTCAATTAAAAGGTCATATTTTGAGCTTCTTAACGCATCTACAAAACAACACAGTGATGCAGCAGGTAGTGTGGGTGCTGCACAGCACCTGGAAACTTAGGTGCAATCCTTGCCTCCTGAAAACATGCAGAAGATGGATTGGCAGCTCTACAATGCCCATAGGTTTGTGGGAGTGAGTAAATATAAATCTGTGTGTTGGTCTGAGATAGACAGGGTTCATGTCCAGGGTGTATTTCTGTCTTGAAGCCAGTGTTTCCAGCTGCCAATGGGCCCACCACGACCGTGATCAGAACGTTACTGAAGATGAAACGAGTAAACATTGCATCTCAATCGATTTGTAAATAGGTGAATTGGGCTGAGCCTAAAAATGTGGATCAGGCTCCATCTAGTGAGAGCTTGTGGTCCGGCACGTATTTCACTCGCTGAAAGATTTATAAAATAATTTCGATTCACATCATATGTTTATGCCCCCAGCTTCATGGCAACAGTATGGGGAAGGCTCTTTCCTGTTCCAGGATAACTCTGTCTCTGTTAAGACAAGGTTTGACGGTGTTGGCTGTGGTTGAACTTCAGTGGCCTGCTACAATCCCTGACCTCAACGCCACTTTTGACATGAATTGGAATATCGATCAGGGCCTGATGTTACAAAAGCTCTTTGGATTGAATGGACACATTCTTAAAGACACACTCCAAGGTCTTGTGAAAGCACTGGGTGCAAGTCAGAAATACACCCTGGGGTGCCTGAAGAAGGCAGGTGTAGCCTAGTGGTTAAGGTACTGGACTAGTAATCAAAAGGTCGCTGGTTCAAGCCCCACCACTGCCAGGTTGCCACTGTTGGGCCCTTGAGCAAGGCCTTTAACCCTCAATTGCTCAGACAATATACTGCCAGAGTAATGTAAGTCGCTTTGGATTAAAGCGTCTGCTAAATGCTGACAATGTAAGTAAGAGTGACCAGAGACACAAACTAAACCCAAGCATCAAGTACCACCGAGTAACTCATTTACACTAATCACTTCATACTCAAGAGCAGACAGTTTATCTCTTGCGCGTTTGGTAGGTGGGAGGAATCTAAAGTACCCGAGTTAAAAACAAAACCACACACATAGACATTAAGAGAACATGATAAACTCCTCATAGACCGTGACCAGAGACGAGAATGTGCGGCACCCACTTTTCCACCTGCACCAAAGTGCCCCCTAGAGGGAGACAATTGATTAACTTTGCTTAACTAACAAAAATATTTGAGGCCTTTTGTGATTTTTTTTAGGAAAACAAATTAATATTAACACATTATTTTTATTAAGTAAATTAATAATTTTAATAATTTTATAATTTATATTTAGAAAATAACTGTCATGTCAAAATAACCAAAGATCACCTACTTAGAATTCAGAAAAAAACATTTACTAATTGTTAATCAAAAACACACAGACATTGAAGATTAAAGATTTTAGTTTTTAATTTCTAATTGATTAAACATCTGACTCACAGCACATTAATGCATGCAAAAGTGAAAGGGTCTGAATATTTTCTGTCTTCACTGTATATTATGTAAAACAAACATGAAATATTCAGTATAGGTATTTTTAATTATTGAGCAATTTCAGATACAAAAATATTCAATGAAAAAGTCACATTTTGTGTCATATTAATGCATCTCCAGGTCAACAGGTCACAGGTTTCTTTGGGTGCTGCACAAAGAAAACACTGCATATAAGATTTTTATCAGTAAAGTAGTAAATGCTTTTGTAAATGTTCTTGTGCACCTAACTTTTAATATTAAAGAAAAACATTTAATATACGTAATGACAGGACTGCTCTGTTTTTGAAAGCTGGATCTTTGACCGCTCTACTTGGCAGGATTATTAGAGTACAACCACATTTGTTGATTTTCTGAATGGACTTTTCAGTACAGTCCAACATGAGGTTAAGGTTATATTATTTTTCTATAAAAAATATTCCAAAAAAGAATTAATCACAATACCAGTTCTGATTTGCATTTTTGGTCATTGGTCACTGTTCTGTTGAAACACACAGTTTCAAAGAAGATTCAAGAATTTTGAGATAATTATGATCTTTCTACTTTATGCAAAGTTTCAGGCAGCAGAGCCTCAGAGCATGTGTGTGTGTGTGTGTGTGTGTGTGTGTGTGTGTGTGTGTGTGTGTGTGTGTGTGCCCTTTGATGGACTGGCGACCTGTCCGGGATGTTTCTTACCTTTTGCCCAATTAATTAAACTCACCAAAACCCTGACAAAGATAGTAGTGGTACATTTTGTTTGATATTGAAGTGTGTTTGTATTGAACTGTGTTTGTGTTAAATTGTTTTGGTATTGAATTGTTTGTACTGAATTGTATTTATATTGAACTGTTTGTATTGAATTGTATTTTTTACCTAACAGTATTTGTATTGAACTGAACTGTTTATTAAATTGTGTTTGTAATAAAGTGTTTGTATAAAAATTTGTACTGAATATATTTGTATTGAACTGTGTATTGATTAGTTTTTGTATGGAAGTGTCGTATGGAAGTTTAGTATGGAAGTGGAAGTGATTGGTGTTTGAATTAAGTATGTATTGATTAGTGTTTGTATTGGGGTGTTTGTATGAATATGTGGGTATTGAATAGTGTTGGTATTGAGCTATGTACTGAACTGTGTTTGTGTTAAATTGTTTGCATTAAATTGTTTTTGTATGAATAATGTAAGTATTGAGCTGTGTTTGTATTTAATAGTGTTTATATTGAGTATGAATTGATTAGTGTTTGTATATAAAGTGTTTGTATTGAATAGTGTTTATATTGAGTATGTATTGATTGGTGTTTGTATTTAGTATGTATTGATTAGTGTTTGTATTGGGGTGTTTGTATGAATAATGTAGGTAGTAAATTGGGGTAATTGTATAACTAATGTGGGTATTAAACTGTGTTTGTATGGAATAGTGTTTATATTGAGTATGTACTGAATAGTGTTTATATTGAGTATGTATTGATAAGTGTTTATATTGAGTATGTATTGATTAGTGTTTGTACTAAAGTGTTTGTATGAGTAATGTGGGTACTGAAGTGTTTGTATGAATAATGTAGATACTGAACTGCGTTTGTATTGAATAGTGTTAATATTTAGTATGTATTGATTAGAGTTTGTATTGGGGTGTTTGTATGAATAATGTAGGTAGTAAACTGTGTTTGTGTTGAATAGTGTTCATATCAAATATGTATTAAATAGTGTTTGTATTGAATATGTATTGAACAGTGTTTGTATTAAACTGTGTATTGAACAGTGTTTGTATTGAATATGTATTGAAGTGTTTGTATTGATATGTATTGAACAGTGTTTGTATTAAACTGTGTCTGTGCTGAATACTGTTTGTATTGAATATGTATTGAAGTGTTTGTATTGAATATGTATTAAATAGTGTTTGTATTGAATATGTATTGAAGTGTTTGTATTAAACCGTGTCTGTGCTGAACAGTGTTTGTATTGAAGTGTTTGTATTGAATATGTATTAAATAGTGTTTGTATTGAATATGTATTAGTGTTTGTATTGAATATGTATTGAAGTGTTTGTATTAAACCGTGTCTGTGCTGAACAGTGTTTGTATTGAAGTGTTTGTATTGAATATGTATTGAAGTGTTTGTATTAAACCGTGTCTGTGCTGAACAGTGTTTGTATTGAAGTGTTTGTATTAAACTGTGTTTGTATTAAACTGTGTTTGTATTGAATAGTGTTCATATCAAATATGTATTAAATAGTGTTTGTATTGAATATGTATTGAACAGTGTTTGTATTAAACTGTGTATTGAACAGTGTTTGTATTGATATGTATTGAACAGTGTTTGTATTAAACTGTGTCTGTGCTTAATAGTGTTTGTATTGAATATGTATTAAATAGTGTTTGTATTGCATATGTATTTGAAGTGTTTGTATTAAACCGTGTCTGTGCTGAACAGTGTTTGTATTTAAGTGTTTGTATTGAATATGTATTGAAGTGTTTGTATTGAATATGTATTGAACAGTGTTTGTATTGATATGTATTTAAGTGTGGCTGTGCTGAATAGTGTTTGTACTGTATTTAAGTGTTTGTATTAAACTGTGTATTGAAAAGTGTTTGTATTAAACTGTGTCTGTGCTGAACAGTGTTTGTATTAAACTGTGTTTGTACTGAATATGTATTGAAGTGTTTGTATTGAAGTGTTTGATATGTATTGAACAGTGTTTGTATTAAACTGTGTCTGTGCTGAATAGCGTTTGTATTGAACTGTTTGAGTTTCGAACTAGCGAATAAAATCAAATGTTTAATAAAACACCGGAGACGTGTCCAGTTTAATGTCCAGCTTGGTGTCCAGCTCCACGTTGTTGACACTGATTTAGTGGGGAATAAATCCCACATTTTGCTGATTCAGGCTGTTCAAAGTGCAATGAGGACAGAAGCGCTGTGGGAGCTTACATAACCATCTCCCTTCTTCTTCCTGTATGAATCTGATAGTGAGATCAGACTGAACACCATGTGCTGCTCTCTTCTCCCTCCGCTGTACCGAGCTCAGGTTATTGTTCTGTATTTATGGGGATTATGGATCGCTGCTGTTCTCTCACACCCGCAGTGTCTGGACTTTAAACCTCCGTTTCAGCCGCGACAGGAGCTGCAGTTCTGCGCCATGTACAAACACTTCGGCTGCTGCGACTTCAGCAGAGACCAGCAGCTCCTGACCAAGTTCTACCGCATCATGGACAACTTCGATTATTATGGATATGCCACCTGTGCCAGCTATGTGCAGGACCTTCTCTGCCAGGTCTGTAAACATACACACATCAACAACAAACCCAAGACTATGGGATGCAAACAATGATTACGTCATCATTTCTATAGTATTTTATACCTGCTATTCTTTACTATTACTAACATAAGTGTTACTATAAATCACCATAGTAAGACCATGCTGAAGTCATATATTTTGGCCAGGGTCGCGGATGGTCTGATTCAATAAACAAACACTAAGCACAGGGCAATAATACCCTGGACTGGGCATCAAACCAATCACAGAGCTTCAGCCATTGTCTAATTGGGCTGATGCTGTTACAGTGATTGTAACTGAACAGCCAAGCCATGAATAATGCATAAATAAGATCACATTCCAGTATTTTTAGGACATTTTTATGAAAGAAAAAAGAAAAGATAATGACATTAAGTTCCCTCACAAATGTGTTGCATTCCTTCACAAATAAATGAACAATATTATATCATAAAATCAACAATTTCATTGCTACTGGCTGTTACTCCAGTGGTACCTTGTAACTCAACGTCCCCTAAACTCAAAATCTTTGAAACTCAGCATCCTTTGTCGAGAAATTTGTACCCTTAAACTCAACGTTTACCTTAAACTCAACATGTTCAGCTTTTTTTTTTTAATTATTCATTTAATTTAGAATTTAACAGTGAACTGCGGCTCTGTTCAGTGCTCAGCTCGAGCGGCGCAGTAAAACGGCATCAAAGTGTGAATATGAGACGAATCTGCATTTGTGTGGAATAACCATCAGATCCACTCCGAAAGCGTCCACATGTATCTGTGTTTATCTGGATTATTCTCCTGTTTCACTCTGTAACTTGTGTTACAGCTCGAGGTTCTGAGAAATTGTAAGAATTAGCTTTTCTGAGGCAGTCTAAAACGCTTAACAAAAAATAGAACTTGATGTGACTTATGTGTTAAAAGAACAACATAGAAACACTAAACTTTTCTTAATTATTACTGCTCATAAGTTCTCTCCACTAATGAAAATCATTACTCGTTTTGGTACAATAAGTCACGTTAAGCTTTGTGCAGCGCCACATTCCAGAGAAAATAACGGCACAGCAGCGCAAAAGCTGTTTTGTCACTTCTCATGTGAATTACTGAGCTCGCTAAGGAATACAGTATTCCAAGATCAAGCATCTCCACGATTAAGAATCATAAAGAAACAATAAAGAAGTAAAGATAAAGAGCAGGTTTATTGTGTTTTATATTGATTTTTAACTGTTATCAATTGTATTTCAGTGTTTTTATATTATATTTGTGTTATTTTCAGTGTATAAGTGTCAAAAACAACCACATTATTTTACATCAACCTAAATTATATGCAGTTCCACAGGACCATGGAACACATTAACAGGTTTCCCAAACATCCTTATGGGAAAAAATACCTTAACAACGCCTTTTAAACTCAATGCCACTCCCAGAACCAATTGACATTGAGTTTCGAGGTACCACTGTACTACTACACCTTGCTGTGATAAAACTTGACGGGCGCTTATTTGATCTCTAAAAAGCTTAAATTAATGTCCCCTTGCAATATCATTCAGCTACAATTATAGTGAGTTTTAAACAACTGCTGAATAAACTCAGTATAAAGCAGGAAAACAGCTTTAAAGACTGAGCTGATGTGTTTAGCACTGTGTTCCATTACCTTTTCTAATGATTAGATCAAAAAAGAGAATGAACACATCACATTATCCAATATCCACAAATGAAGAAAACTTGGAACTGTGGAAAACCTTTTCAAGAGTGGTCAGCCTACCAAAATTACACAAACAACACATTTACAACTCATATGAGAGGTCACAAAAAATCATAGAAACCCAGATGGACATCTAAAGAACTCCAGGCCTCATTTGCCTCAGTTAAGTTACATGATTTAACATCAAGTGAGGCATTGTGCAAAAATGGCAGCCATGGGAGAGTTGCAGGGCGAAACCGCTGCTGACCAAAAAGAACACAAAAGCTTGTCTCAGATTTGCCCAACATCTAGATGACCTCCAAAACCTTTTGGATAATATTTTGTGGACTGAAGTGGAGCTTTTTGGAAGACATGGTCCTGATACAGCTCATGCTTAAAAACTATCCAAGGGAACCGAATGAAAACAATTCAGCTAAAAAAGTGGAACAAAAAACTCATCACAAGCTATAAAAACATTTGGTTACAGTTGTTACTGCCAAGGGTGGCACAGCTTTATCTTATATTAAAATCAGTTGGAAGATCTAAATATAGGGAACATGACATAATTAGCACAAAATGGCACTGACACTCCTAATAACTCTTATGTTCTGTTTGGGCTTTATGAAACCCGGAGCTTCTTTAACAGCTCACTAAAAATATCCTCAGCCATTTTCAGTCAGCTTGATACTTTAAAACTTCAAGACTAATTTTATGGAAACTGCAAATAAACAATATGTTTACATTGATGTATTTCAAACACCTTTTGGATTTATACACTTTTGTTTGGGGTCTTAGAGGCCCCAGCTACAATACATGATTAAAGAGGCTCTGGGGTCTCAGGGACCTAATACAGAACATATAGATTGATATATGTATATATTGTAAGATTGAAGAGGGTTGCTATATATTGTAAATTTGTACATTGTTGGTTTACCAGTTGGACAAGCATTTTGACTAATTAGAAGTCTATTAAAATGTATTATTTTCTTGAACTGGGACAGTGGTAGTCTTGTGGATAGGGCTTTGGCCTATCAATTGAAAGGTTAAGAGTTCAAATCCCAGCTCTGCCATGCAGCCACTGTTGGGCCCTCGAGCAAGGCCCTTAACCTTCTCTGCTCCAGGGGCGCCATACAATGGCTGACGCTGTGCTCTGACCACAGCTTCCAAACAAGCTGTAATACGCCAAGAAAGAAATTCGTTGTACTGTACGTCTGTAAATGTATAAATGACAAATATTCTATAAAAAAAAGAACTCTTTGGAGTCAAAGCTACCCCAAACATAACTTAATAATAACTTAATAATGTAGATTTCTTAATCTGTAAATGAGTTTTACTAATGAATATAAGAAATAAAAATGATTATATGTTTAAGTAAGTATTTGATATACCACTGTAAGCACTAATAATAAATCTGGGTAACTTATTCACTTTCATCACATTTGAAAGCTGTTTGTTTAAAAAAAGAATTAAAGAGAACTTAAAATTACACCTAATTTTAGTGTACCAAGTGGTTTAGTTTACCAGTGGTTACATTTGGAATCAATATAATTTAACCCATAAAACACTGGGGTCTGTGGAACTCCAAACAAGAAGGCAGTAAATTCAGTATCAATAGAACACACAGTATTGGTATTATATTTCTTATTACCCTACTGTACATATAGTATAATGGTAAAATATGCAATAATCAGAAAGACAGTTAAATACCACAGTAAAACAGTGTTGGCATTGCAGTTAAATGTGTGACACACACAGCTACCAAAGAAAATTACAATGGTATTTAGTTTAATTTAGTTTTATTTGTAGAATGCTTTTAACTTTTACAAAATAGCTTCCCAGAATTCCTGTCTGGACCACAACTGAGCAACCAAAGGGAACAACGGCAAGTACAATTCCTGAGATGGCATAAAGAAGAAACCATAGGAGAAACCAGACTCACAGTGGAAACTCATCATTCTTTGGGAAAACCTAAATTGTGGAAATTCATTTGTATCCTAGTTAAGTCTCTAATAAATACTTTTAAAATAAGATATTATAGTAAAACCACTGCAATATCATGGTTTAATATGCAATAATCATAATTACCATAATGGATCATAAAAAAACAAGTTAATCATACAAGCCCTATTTCTGTAAATGTTGGGCATTGTGTAAAATATAATTAAAACAAGAATCCGTGATTTGTTAATTTTCTTGAACCTTTATTTAACTGACAATGTTTCGCTGTCCAACTTGATTATAAAAATGTATATAAATTAAAGTTTGGGGCAAAATAATGGTGAAAAGTTCATAGAATATACAAGTTACAAGTTTAAACGTTCCACAATAAGTAGGTAAATTCCACAATAAGTAGGTAAATAAAAAAGTAGGGAATCCTGATTGGGTATAAAAGGAGGATCCACCGAAGGCTCAGTCTTTACTAGCAATGATGGGTCGTGGCTCAACACTTTGTGACAAACTTTGAATCGTCAGTCAGTTCAGAAATAACTTTTCATAATGCAAGGCTTTAGTACTTCAGAAAAGAATTACTTAACACCATCTGCTGCTGCATCAAAAAATGGAATCTGAATTTCTGTAATGCAAAGAGAAAGCCATACATCAATTTTGTGCAGAAATGCTGTTGAGTTTTCTTGGCCTGAGCTTATCTCATATGGGCCAAAAGACAGTGGAAACGTGCTGTGGTCAGAACAGTCCACAGATCAGCTTGTTTTTATGAAAAACGGACATCGAGTACCAAAGACGAAACGGATGATTCAGACTGTTTTCAGTGAAAGGTGCCCAAAGCCAACAATTGTCATGATGTAGAGGAGCAACACTATGCCCATGGCACTAGTGACGTGCGTATGTTTAAAGGCATATATGCTTGAGGTTGAGGCACATTTTGGATTTTAGAGAGACTAAAACAGCTTTTCTCAGGAAGTGAGATGTTTAAAAACTCCAGCAGCGCTGCTATGTCTAATCCACTCATACCAGTACAACACACACTAACACACCACCATCATGTCAGTGTCACTGCAGTGCTGAGAATGATCCACCACCTAAATAATACCTGCTCTGTAGTGGTCCTGGGAGAGTCCTGACCATTGAAGAACAGCATGAAAGGGGGCTAACAAAGCATGTAGAGAAACAGATGGACTACAGTCAGTAACTGTAGAGCTACAAAGTGCTTCTATATGGTAAGTGGAGCTGATAAAATGGACATTGAGTGTAGAAACAAAGAGGTGGTTTTAATGTTATGGCTAATCAGTGTATAGTGTGAATAAGATGGATCTAAGGACAGAACCTTGGGGCACGCCCTGAGTAAAATGGGAGTAGATGACTTATGAGCACCAATACAAATAAATTGTTGCCAGTTTACGAGATAGCACTGGAACCAGTCAAATGCCTAACATAAATTACCAATTGTTTTATTAATGTTTTAACAGATTAACAGATTAAGTGTATTCAAATGATTGTTTACGGTAATCATACACTGCAGAAATGGAGACTTGTCTTTAAGACTTGTAGTGTGTATAAAACCTGCTGAGCAAATGTGTTGGAGCTTGCCAAAACACAGCCAAAATTCCTTCTTACTCTTCATATTTCTTCCATCAGGAATGCTCACCATATGCTGCTCACCTTTTTGATGCTGAAGACCCAAGAACGCCCCTGAGATCCATTCCTGGACTCTGTCCAGACTACTGCTCCATCCTCTACTCTAAATGCAGATCAATCATCCCGCTGATGTCTGACGACCCACACCTGACAAAACTGGAACACAATCGCACCAAGCTCTGTCAGTACCTGGAACTTGATGATCCAGACTACTGTTTCCCTCGCATCCTAAGCAGCGAGCACTTAAATATAAACCTGGGTCGCGTGACCACGGATAGGGACGGGTGTCTCCAGATGTGTTTGGAGGAGGTCGCTAATGGACTCAGAAATCCCTTAGCCATGGTCCATGCTAACGATGGCACCCACAGGTTTTTTATCGCCGAGCAGGTCGGTGTAGTTTGGGTGTATCTTCCAGACAGGTCAAGGCTGAAAAAGCCATTTCTTAACATTTCGGAGTCCGTGCTGACCTCTCCGTGGGAGGGTGATGAGAGGGGGTTCCTGGGTCTCGCATTTCATCCCAATTTCAAGCACAACGGAAAGCTGTATGTGTATTACTCTGTAGAGGTGGGCATTGACGAGAGGATCCGGATCAGCGAGTTCCACATTTCTGCTGCTGATATGAACGTTGTTGACCATAATTCAGAAAGGTAAGATCTTTAGTTAATTCATTCACCAAAATGTTGGATTAAATGTTTTATCTGAGCTTGAGCTGTTTGGTTTTTTAAAAGTGTGGTGGAAAAACCCTGAATACAATACCTTAAAGACTGGATTATATATAGAAAAGAGTTTTAATCTTGTCTGCAGAGAAGGATTGCAGTGACAAAGTCTCACATAGCAACTCGGAGAGTGAGATAAGAAGGAAAGAAAATAATCACCCTTTATATTCCAATCAGTGACCTTGTAGGACAGAAAATTCAGAACATTCTTAGCTAGAACACAGGGACTACACCAGCTAGAACTGGTTTTGGATGTCATACAATGTAATTGATGCACTTTTTGTCACATGTGGGTAGCACTGTGGCCTCACAGCAAGAAGGTCCTGGATTTGATCCCCAGTTGGGGCGGTCCGGGTCCTTTCTGTGTGGAGTTTGCATGTTCTCCCCGTGTCCGCGTGGGTTTCCTTCGGGTGCTCCGGTTTCCTCCCACAGTCCAAAGACGTGCAAGTGAGGTGAATTGTCCACTACACTAAATTGTCCAAGGCTGTGTTTGATATAACTTGTGAACTGATGAATCTTGTGTAATGAGTAACTACCGTTCCTGTCATGAATGTAACCAAAGTGTAAAACATGACGTTAAAATTTTAATAAAACAAACAAACAATCTTGTCACGTATGCCAGTGGTCCCCAACCACCGGGCCAGTCATTTATTACCGGGCTGCACAGAAAGGAATGTATAATTAGAGATTGCTAGAAAAGCAGTTTTCACTGCTTCTATTTCAGGTGTTATTGTCTTATTGTCACCCCTAGGTGGGAGCAGCGTCTCGTTGCAGTGAAAAAAGCTCATTTTACATAGTTTGTGAGCAGTGTAATTAAATCCTCCCTTCCCCACCGGTCCGTGTAATTATATCTTATATGAAACCGGTCCGTGGTGCAAAAAAGGTTGGGAAACGCTGATGTATGCCACTTTTTCATTCCATTTTAGCAGTATTCTTGGAATATTGGGGCGGCACGGTGGCCAAGTGGGTAGCAATGTCACCTCACAGTAAGAAGGTCCTGGGTTCAATCCCCAGGTGGGGCGGTCCGGGTCCTTCCTGTGTGGAGTTTGCATGTTCTCCCCGTGTCCGGTTTCCTCCCACAGTCCAAAGACGTGCAAGTAAGGTGAACTGGAGATTCTAAATTGTCCATGACTGTGTTTGATATTAATCTTGTGAACTGAGGAATCTTGTGTAATGAGTAACAACCGTCCCTGTCATGAATGTAACCAAAGAGTAAAACATGACGTTAAAATCCTAATAAACAAACAAACAAATCTTGGAATATTGAAATATCAATACTGGCAATCATGACCTAAGCATATCTACACGTTCTAAGTAATAATTGATTGTGTATTAATACTTCTAGTGCAAATTAACATGTTTCTCCCACTAAAGGAAGACTAAGTGCATACTGTCCCAAAGTCTTCTCCACTCCCAACACACCTAATTCAACTTGTATTCATTTTTCAGAACTGTAATTAAGAACCTCTGGTGTAATCAGGAGAAGCTTGTTTTATGTTCATCATCCATTGTTATTGCAGGGTTATTTTAGAGATTGATGAACCTGCCTCTAATCACAATGGAGGTCAGCTTCTCTTTGCTGATGATGGGTACTTGTACATCTTCACTGGTGATGGTGGCATGGCTGGAGACCCATTTGGAAAATATGGAAATGCACAAAACAAGTAAGTGTGAAGTCACTCATAATAATAGTTGTATTACAGTATTAAAGTATTTGAACGCATGACCATATTATTGGAGCCCATAGCCATTGGAGACCATAGCTTATTGGATATCCCATTAAGGCTTCTCACAAGACTTTGACTTGGGAATTTCTGTGGGAATTTGTGCCCATTCAGTCAAAAGAGCATTAGTATGGCTGGGCACTGATGTTGGTCAAGAAAGCCTCAGTTAATGTTCTAGTTCATTCCAAAGCAGGTCAGTGGTGCTGAAGACAGGGCTCAGTGCAGATCACTGGAGTTTCTTTGAATCGAGCTCTTCTTCATGTCTTCATAGAGCTTGCTTTGTGAACAGGGGCACAGATGCTGGAACAGAAAAGAGCCTTCCTTAAACTGTTGTTACAAAGTTTATATAATGCATATAATTTCATTTATATATTTGATTTATTACACCTGGTAGCAATTGTTGTGGCTGAAAAACATGAATTTAATAATGTCCCAATATTTTTGTCCATATAGTGTATAATATTAATACTTTATTATCATCACAATAAACATAAAATTAGACCTTTAAACTTTGGGCGCCATGTCTAATGTAAGTATGCGGACACCCAACCAAAAGCTTGTTGAGTATCCCATTCTAAAACCATGCGCTTTAATTTAAAGCTTAAACCCAACGCTCAGCCACTTTGCGACTGTCACAACCTGAAGACCTCACATTGTATATTCCACATCATCTGAAAGGTGTACAGTCGGGTTGAGATAAGAGCTCTGTGCAGGCCACCAAAGTTCCACCACACCAAACTTGTCAATCCACATCTGTATGGGTCTTGCTTTCTGTACAGAGCCCCAGTTTAATATTCATTCAGTTGTAGTTGTAGCCTAGCGGTTAAGGTACTGGACTAGTGAGCAGAAGGTTCCTGGTTCAAACCCCACCACTGCCAGGTTGCCACTGTTGGGCCCTTGAGCAAGGCCCTTAACCCTTAATTGCTCAGACTGTAAGTCACTTTGGATAAAAGCGTCTGCTAAATGCCGAAAATGTAAATTCACTGTCTGTTTTACCACTGCTTTATTCTGGTTGCTGTGGGTCTGATTCATTGACCAAAAAGAACCAATTGGACAGGTCACTAGTCCATCACAGACACACACACTTTGGACGTGTGGGAGGAAACCAGAGCATCTGGAGGAAACCCACATGGACACAGGAAGGACGTTCAGACTCGACAAAAAAAGAACCCTGGCCCGGGAATCGAAGCCAGGCCCTTCATGCTGCAAGATGACCGCACTACCCACTGTGCCACCCTCAGTCAATTCTTTGTAATTGATTTTATACGCTAGTTAGCAATCTTTACACTCATTAATTAAATGAGGTGTCCACATACTTGTGGCTATATAGTGCAGTTTGTAACCTATGTAAGGTAAAAACTTTTAGTAAACAATGTAATATTAACATGACCTAGACAGACAGATTATTAATCACGTGTTGTTCACATGACCATCTTCTGTCTGTGACTTTTATATCCAGGTCTGCTCTTTTGGGGAAGGTGCTCCGCATAGACGTGGACAACAACGACAAGGGGCCGCTTTACAAAATACCTCCCGACAACCCGTTTGTGCACGAGCGTAACGCTCGGCCTGAAGTGTTCGCGTACGGTGTAAGGAACATGTGGAGATGCTCTGTGGACAGAGGGGACCAAAAAACCAAAGAAGGGAAAGGACGCATTTTCTGTGGGGACGTGGGCCAGAATAAATATGAAGAGATCGATCTGGTGGAGAAAGGCAAGAACTACGGCTGGAGAGCTAAAGAGGGTTTCTCCTGTTATGACAAGAAACTGTGCGCCAACAGCTCTTTAGGTGGGCACAGTCGTACACTACAAAGACTTTATTCTTGGTCAGTATTAAAGGAAGTCACTGTAATGCCATTTCCTGTTTGTATTCTTCAGATGATGTTCTTCCAATTTATGCATATCCTCATAAAATCGGGAAATCAGTGACAGGAGGATACATCTACCGGGGCTGTGAATACCCCAATTTAAATGGAATGTACATATTTGGAGACTTCATGAGTGGGTAAGTGATAACTTATTTAGGTACTTTCTGTATAGAACTTGCTGGAGTCATGCTGGTACAGGTGTAGGTCTTCCCTATAGGTGGTTTTAATGTTATGGCTGATCAGTGTATGGTCAAATTTGCTGAATTAATAGTATACATAAGGGATCTATTGGTGTAGAAAGGTCTATAGTGTCTTTTAACTTTGTGCCATGATGTCCTCATTTCTTAGTAATTATGATTTACTACAGCTTATTACTTCTCTGTGTCCATAAAATAGAGCTGCAACTGTGAAACAGCATCTGTAAATCTGGGCCACAATGGACAAGTCTATACAGCTCTATAAAGCTCCATACAGCTAAATAACGGTTGCAGTTTTACTGAACGGACTAGTTTTACTGAAGTTTACCCGATTTGTTGTACTTTTACTCACATGAATGGACTTGTGGACTCTTGTTCTTCCATGCTTGTCAATTATAATCATTTGGTCAATTGGTCATTTATAAACACCAAAACTGTGTTTTGTGCAGGCGCCTGATGAGCCTAAAGGAGAACAGAAATACGGGCAGATGGGACTACAATGAGATCTGTATGGGCATGGGCCAGACCTGTACATTTCCAGGCCTCATCAACAATTACTACCAGTACATCATTTCATTTGGGGAAGATGAAGCAGGTACAAATTTTAAAAAAGCTCTACATGATCTTCAAGCTGTTAAAGAGAAACATTCACATGTGGATGTGTATACTAGAACTTTGATTAAATTATAGTATGTGGGTGCTTTGGTGACATAGCTGTCCCATTAGTGCTGACATCTCAAGCTTGCAGGTTAGAATCTCAGCTCTGTTAACAGCAACCTGGGCGCTCATAGGGTCAATGATTGGCTACTCTGAGGGTGGGAGTGCTGTAAGGATTCCTCATAACTGCTGCAGTTACGACCTCTGATGGCTGATTGATGCCATTTGCATAAAGATGGGGGATAATGGGGATCAGTGCGTAACTCCAATCCCCATATGAACTTGCCTTGTGCAGGTGAAAAGAAGTGGCCAGCCACTGCACACTTATCAGATGGGGCTTGTTCTGCAGCAGTAGAGGTGAAATATGATCAGCTAACTTGATGTGAGAAGAAAATGCATTAAAAATGACAGTATGAGAATAAGGCAAAGTAAACTGAATCATCTTCAGTACAATACAGACACAACGATGAAATTGTTGATGAAATTGTTTTCAAAAGTATTTGAAAACCAAATATTCAACTAACCAGCTAAAACACCACTCAATAAACCAACTAAACCAAACACTCAACTAACCAACTAAAACACCACTCAATTAACCAACCTAACAACCAACCAAACACTCAACTAACCAACTAAAACACTACTTAATTAACCAACCAAACACTCAACTAACCAACTAAAACACCACTCAGTTAACCAAACAAACAGACTGCATTTAAAATGTATTAAAAATGACAGTATGAGAATAAGGCAAAGTAAACTGAATCATCTTCTGTACAATACAGACACAACGATGAAATTGGTCGTATTTTCTTTAGTTTTTTAATATTTACATTTACATTTTTGGCATTTGGCGGACGCTTTTTATCCAAAGCGACTTACAGTACTGTGACTGTATACAATCTAAGCAATTGAGGGTTAAGGGCCTTGCTTAAGGGCCCAACAGTGGCAACCTGGCAGTGGTGGGGCTTGAACCGGTGACCTTTCGATTACTAATCCAGCTCCTTAACCACTAGGCTACAACTGCCCTAATAAATTGTAAATAATGTAATTTTAAGCTCTGGTCATTACACAGTTATTTCACAGTTATGAAAAAGCCAAACATGATTATTCTTCTTCAGCATGTGCTCGTGTGCTACTGCTATGCTAACTGTCCTGAGCTACCAGACATGATCTCATAATGAGAGAACACATCTGGAAAATGTTTTTAATACTTTGACATAAATTTTAGAATGAGCACTGGCTATGATCACAGACTTTCCTTCTAAAACCAGCCTCTATGGTCTGTGAACTTTTACATACAGAGAAATGGAGCACATAACAGGAGAAAGCCAACAACTTGAACTTTAACAGGTGCTTAAAGTTAATGTTTCTGGAACTGTTTGGTTCTCTCGTGGGTGTTTTCAATAAACTGCTGTTATTTTTTATAGGTGACAAGACACAGGTTAGTTTTAAAAGCAAATCTTAGTTTTGGTCATTCCCAAATGTGGGCAGTTTTTAAAGACTTATTTTGTAGTTTGTAAATGATTACTAGCCAACAAATGATTGTTTTCACAATTTATAAGGAGAAATATACTTAGGGAACTGTTGATATACATACAGTGGTGTACAAAATAACTGTGGTTACTGGGGGAGTGATAAAATTCAACCTTATTTAACCAAAAGAAATGTAGTAAGAGCTAAAAAGTCCAAAAAAACTAGCAGTGTCTCTTATTAGTGTGCCAACAAACCAAATAAAAAAAACAAAACAAGTAAGTAAACAAACAACTAACCAACCAAACAACCAACCAAACACTCAACTAACCAACCAAACAAGCAATCATTCAACTTACCAATTAAACAACTAAACAACCCAAACAACCAACCAACCAAATACTCAACTAACCAGCTAAACACCACTCACTTAATAATCCAAACAACCAACCAAACACTCAACTAACCAACTAAAACACCAGTCAATTAACCAACCAAACAACCAAAAAACACTAAAGTAACCAACTAAAACACTACTCAATTAACCAACCAAACAAACACTCAAGTAACCAACTAAAACACCACTCAATTAATCAACCAATCAACCAAATACTCAACTAACCAACCAAACACTCAATTAAACAACCAAACACTCAACTAGCCAACCAAACACTTAATCAACCAATCAACCAAACACTCAACCAACCAAACAAACATTCAACTAACCAATTAAACAATGAAACACTTAACTAACCAACCAAACAACCAACCAAATACTCAACTAACTAGCTAAAACACCACTTAATTAACCAAACACTTAACTAGCCAACCAAACACTCAACTAATCAACGAACCACTCCACTAGCCAACCAAAGAACCAACCACTCCACTAACCAAACCAAACAAACAGGCAGCCTCCAACCAAACAACACATTATGCAACAATGTTTTTAATCTATAATTAGTGAGAATTTGAGAAACCCATTTGTAACAAATAAGATTTTTTTTTACATGGAAACCGATGTGTTTACATGATATATTTCTACGTAATCCTTTGGTGCTTGTTCTCAGTAAATACTCTAATAAATCTAACACCTCTCTGTTTATTCTGTGTTTAGGTGAACTTTATTTCATGTCTACTGGCGTGGCAAGTGCAACGTCACCCAAAGGGGTTGTTTATAAGATTGTCGACCCATCACGGTAAGGATGTTTGTCATTACACCGAAGTACAAGCCGGACTCTGTGGTGTTCGTGTGATTCACACGTTTATGAAAAAGCTTCTGTGTAAAATAACATCTGCTTTAAATTACGTGGCAAAATTACTGTTTTTCAAAGATGTTCACAGAGATTCTGGAGCATTAGCATTTGTTTGTTGTTTTAAATATACAGGGAACCTCTGTCCTTACTCGGCCTGGCATAAAAACACTGGCCTGCTCCGACTGTCTGCTTTCACTAAGCTCTTCTGAAGCAAAATCTTTGTCTTACTGGCACAGTTTAAATCCACTGGCCAGCGTCCACACAGCTTTAATTCATCTTCTCTTTTTTATTTCAGTAAAGGTGTCTCATTTGAAAGTTTTTATACATTAGTTTTAATGCTTCTATTTATTTGATGCTTATATTGTGAATATAGAACAAGTATTTAAGGAAAACATAAATATTTCTAATGTGAATAATTTACAAAGACCTCTGTTTAAAATACTGAGTTTAATTCAAGAGTTCTGTACAGAATTTATTACTTTTTATGTTTTACCACTGCTTTATCCTGGTCAGGGTCACGGTAGGACCGGTTTCCCCAGAATCACTGAGCGTAATGCAATTAGCACTCCCTGGACTGAATACCATTCGTCGCAGGGCCCCCTCAGACATAGCCAATCATACCTGTGTGTAGATGCTCGACTGGCCGATAGCACTTTTAGGGATTCGAACCCTGGATCCCAGCGATAGTGGGTCAGTGTAATTTATCACTGTGCCACCTGAGTGCACGTTTTGTACAGTATGTGACATAAACATAAAAAAGAGACCTTTAATCTCACACGAAATAGATTACAGAGGTCATGAATGACATGTTAACATGGCTGGTAAACTTCAGGTACTCTGGTTGCTTCACAACTTTAAAAAAAACATGCAGTTTTTTTATTAGATACATTAAATAAAACATATACACTGATCAGTCATAACATTAAAACCACCTCCTTGTTTCTAATGTTAATGTTATAGTTCATCAGTGTAAGTAGGTAAGTGAACAGGTAAGTTTGTGATGCCCCAAGACTCTGACCAGAATTAAGCAGCCGATGAAAATAAATTACTTAAGAATATAGGGAATGAAAATGAACAGTCATAGAATTTGAAATCAGCAATTTCCAGGCCTGGATAAGTTTTGGAAAAGTTGCTTCACAAATACCTGAATATGAGAAAATGTATTATAGCTGAACATGTTCAGGCATATCAGCCACGTCACTTAACATTATATTGTTCTCTGCTGCGTGTAACGTCAGACACGCAGATTTTTTATGTATATTTCGACTAGATGTAAATGTGCGTAATGCCAGGAAAATGCAGCAGATTTAAGGATGTCTGGCTTTATTTGGACAAATATAAAGCATGGTTTGAGAAAGACTATGAACCGGGACGTGTAAAATTTGCCTTGTGTAAGAAAATGTTTGACATTTGGAACATGGGAGAGGCGGCGCTAGCTGGCCATGTTAAAAGAAACAAGCACAAGGCCAATGCTGCTGCACACAAATAAACTTTCAACACCATTATCAGTTTTTTCTCCCCGCTGACCAACATAACATCCCTTTGCCTCCTGCATTGCTTCTCTCTCATTAAACTTGGGACCAGAAACTAATGATTGTTTTAACAAAACAATGAAGAAATAAGAATTTCATAAAGAGAAATATACTTTGGGAACAGTCGATATACAGTGGTGTAAAAAATAACTGTGTTTACTGGGGTAATGATAAAATTCAATTCGATTTCACCCTAAGAAATGCAGTAAGAGCTGAAATGGGCATGTCCAAAAGTGTGTCTTATTTACTGTGCCAAACAAAACAACTAAACAACTAAACAAACTACTAATTTATCAAACAGCCAACCAAACATCCAACTAAACAACCAAACAACCAACCAAACATCCAACTAACCAACCAGCCCTGCTACAGAGGTACTCTGATCATTATGGATGGCCAATTCTCACTATTCCTAAGTCATATGAAGGCACAAGTCAGCTTTTTCTGGTCATGTTACCAGCCAGATATATAAATGTAAATAGTTATATAAATGAACTTTTGGACTGGCTTCTTATCTCTTATTCCAAATGTTTCTCAATGACAATGATGCCTTCTGAAGTTCATGTCAGTGTTACTGCACACTTTTACTTGTATATTTATTTTACGAACACCATTACCTCTCAGTCATTCCTGTTCATTAAGACTACACAATGGAGTTCTCAGGGTTTTTATTCTGTAAAAATGATGTGTTGCCTAAATAATTTTTTATTTATGTATAATTTACATAGCTTCTCATTCATTTTTAGTTAATATACTGAAATACATTTTGACATGATTTTTTTATATTCTTATTTTTCATGTCTACACAAAAGAATAGACATGAATATTTGCATGGAAAAGTCATGAAAATTGTTATTTAAGAACCACCCAAAAACAGGTTTGCTATAAATTAGAAAGTGCTGGTGACTGGGTTTTTTCCTTGAACTTCTGACCTTGGTAAAAAGACCACTGTTTCATGGTATTTTGTAATTGGCACAGTTAAAATACCCCTATATATACCCCTAAAAAAGGAGTTAGATGACCATACCACAAAGATAAATGATAACATAGATAACATTTTGTACAGAAAAGTTTGCATTCCAAACATTTACTAACAGACGTGTCTCTTATAAATGTATATAAACGCCGCTCAGGTGGCCCAGCGGTAAAGTACGCTAGCTCACCAGAGTTGGGTTTCTAGATGCATCGTATCGAAACTCAGCTCTACCTTTCCGACAGGGTTGGGCGGCAGTATGAACAACATTTGGCTGTTGTTCAGGGGCTTAGGGGTAGAGTCGGCGCATAGGTCCTCATAACTGGTACAACTGCGGCCCCTGCTGGTTGACTGACGCCGCCTGCACAGGGCTGAGGAATAACATTGAGGGGGGTGTGACCCTCAGTGCGCAGTGTCTCTCGGTATATGAACTCGGCTCGTGCAGGTGAAAAATGCAAGTCTGTACTGATTGTGTACCGGAGGGGGCGCAAGTCAGTTGAGTGGCGTGCTCAGCAGCAAAAAGGGTCGAATCAGTATAGAGGACACAATCAGGGTAATTGGACACGATTAGAATGGGGATAAAAGTTGGGGGAAAAAAGTGGGAAAAAATAGATAATTAAAAAAAAAAATTTATATAAACTTCTGACTTTAACAGTATGCTTAATCTGATGATTATGAATGTGTCATAAAGACCCAATGTCACTGGGTGAATGGTGAATAAAGATATGTGAGTGGGATGTACACCGATCAGCCATAACATTAAAACCACCTCATTGTTTCTACACTCACTGTCCATTTTATCAGCTCCACATACCATATCGAAGCATCTTTTTTTCTACATGCTTTGTTAGCCCCCAGCGCTGCAACGCTGCTGTGTCTGATCCACTCATACCAGCACAACACACACTAATACACCACCACCATGTCAGTGTCACTGCAGTGCTGAGAATGATCCACCACCTAAATATCTGCTCTGTGGTGGTCCTGTGGGGGTCCTGACCATTGAAGAACAGCATGAAAGGGGGCTAACAAAGCATGTAGAGAAACAGATGGACTACAGTCAGTAATTGTAGAACTACAAAGTGCTTCTATATGATAAGTGGAGCTGATAAAATGGACAGCGAGTGTAGAAACAAAGTGGTGGTTGTAATGTTATGGTTGATTGGTGTAGGTGGGATGATTTTCTATAAATGATACTTCTTACTGTCTTCTTTGTCAGAGCACACCTATTTAAAGGTGTGATGACGGCTTGCTCTGTCCACTCCAGTTTTGTCAGCATTCTGTAGTTTTCTGGGAACTCGTCCCGGTGTTTTTGTGTTTTTGGTATTTGCTGTGTTTAAGGACACAATATAAATCATGGTTTAAGAACGACCATGACCCGGGATGTGCAAAATCATGGTAGAGGCAGCGCCAGCTGGCCATGTCGGTTAAGCCAAGCACCAAACTGATGCTGCTGCACACAAATAAACTCTCAATCCAGCAGCATTTTTTCGCCACCTGCAGTATTTTACTCTTGTCCACTATTTTATAAGTCATATGAAGCACAAGTCGGGTGTATAGTATAATTAGCTTCCATTTTGGTAGGGGATTAGTAAACATGTTATTGTCTGCAAAATGATAAAGTTTTTGTGTCGTGTGCTTTATTACAGACGTGCTCCACCCACAAAGTGTCATTACAGTCCCCTTCCAGTGCGAGTCCACAGCCAGCTCACACCATTCAAGCCAAAGGAAAGTACGTCTTCTGGCTCAACAGTGGCTTTATATTTAAATCATGTGTCTGTTTTCATAATGGTCCAACGTTACTGTTTATAAAAGTAGAGTTTTCTAGTACACGTCGTAAATGGTTTGTACAATTATTATAAATGCACTTCTACTGTAGTGAGGTACTGATAAATATTATGTTACTACTGTATTTATATGTATAGTATTGCTTTCTATTTATATGTTTATAAGATGTTTTATTTAACTACTTATTGAGATACTTTAACGTATGCATGACTGACATGACCAAAAGCTTTAACACATTTCCCTGTACTGAGAAATAAACAGAACAAAACTATTTTTTGACAAACTCTACAATACTATTTAAAATATGTGACTTCAAAACATAAATATAGCCGCTCAGGTGGCACAGCGGTAAAAACACGCTAGCACACCAGAGCTGACATTTCGAACTCGTTGGTTCGAAACTCAGCTCTGCCATCCGGCTGGCTGGGCGCCTACACAAACTATTGGCTGTTGCTGGGTGCCAGAAGGGCCCTCATAACTGATGCAATTACGACCTCTGCTGGCTGATTGATGGTGCCTGCACGGAGTCGAGGAATAATGTGATCAGGGTGTGGCTCTTTGTATACAAAGCTGATACACACATGAACTCAGCTTGTGCAGGTGAAAAGATGCAGTCGGCTACTGCACACGTGTCAGAGGGGGTGTGTGTTAGTCACGACGAGATCAATATAGAGGAAGCATAATGCAATCAGGTAATTGGATACGACTAGATTGGGGAGGAAAATTGGGGGAAATGCAAAAAAAATTGTTATACTGAAACAACAAAGAATTTAGAATAAAAGACTAAAGAAAACTTCTTGTTGTTTCTCTCTTTCGGCTGCTTTCATATATAGGGGTCGCCACATACATAAGGTACTTAACATTATAGCTTTGTTCCATGTGACAGTTTATGGCGCTATAGTCGCCTCATAGTCCAATTGTAATGGACGGAGCCAGGTATGACGTTCCTACCAGGTGTCTGTTAACTGGTGTTCCCCAGGGCTCTGTACTTGGCCCTCTTCTATTCTCCATCTACACTTGCTCTCTTGGTAAGGTCATTTCCTTCCATGACTTCTCTTACCACTCCTATGATACTCAGCTCATTCTGTCATTCCCTCCTTCAGATGCACAAATCTCACCTCGCATCTCACCATGTCTGGCAGATATCTCACTATGGATGTCAGCTCATCATCTAAAACTTAATCCCAGTAAAACAGAGCTGTTATTTATTCCTGGAGATCAATCTCCAACCCATGACCTAGTCATCTCTTTCAATAACTCTCACATCAAGCCATCTGATAATGTACAAAACCCTGGTGTTGTCCTGGATAACCAGCTGTCCTTCTCTCCTCATGAAGCCAACATGACAAGATCTGGTTCCTCCTCTACAACATCAAGAAGATTTGGTCATTTCTGTCTATGGGAGCCACTCAGATTCTTGTCCAGTCACTTGTAATGTCTTGGCTGGACTACTGCAACTCCCATGTCCACTATTAAACCCTTGCAAATCATTCAAAATGCAGCTGCCCACCTTGGTTTTCAACCAACCTTAACGCTGCGACATCACCCCATTGCTGTGTTATCTTCACTGGCTTTCTGTAGCTGTGCACATTCAGTTTAAAACACTGATGATTGCCTACGAAGACAAAAATGGACCAGCACCAAGCTACCTTAGCAAACTAATAAAACCCCGTTCTGTACCACACAACCTTTGAGCCACTAGTCTTTCTCGTCTTGATCCTTCACCCAGAACTCGAGGAAGATATGCATCAAGGATCTTCTCTGTAACTGCACCCAAGTGGTGGAACGAACTTCCTCTGTCTGTCCGAACATCTGAGTCTCTCGCTGTCTTTAAAAACTGATTAAAGACCCACCTCTTTACTAAGCACTTAAGCTGAGAACTAACTTGTACTTACTACCTTTCTGTAGCATCTTATTAAGAAAAGATATGGAAATGTTTACTGTGGAAGCTCTTCTGTAAGTCGCTCTGGATAAGAGCATCTGCTAAATGCAGAAAATGGACAAGTAAATGTATGAACCCACACATGCAATGGTATAAAGAAATGAACCCAATTGCAGAATACTTGGCCAGGGTAAAACAATACTGTGGTTAAAGAGCCACGGAAAAAAAGAGAACTAATGACTGAATGCATGTACACACATCTTTTTAATGCATAAAATTATGTTGAGGAAAAAGAAAGAATTTAAGACTAAAGTCCTAAATAGTACCTAGTGCATAAATAGTAATAGCACCAGTGTTTGGAATGCAGTTTGAGTATTTTTGAGCCACATGGAGAATGTGTTGATTTATTATGGAGGCACTGGTTGCAATCTGAAGGATGAGGCTTTGAATTTTGGCTCTGTCAAGCAACTGTTGGGCCTTTAACCCTATTGGCTTCAGAAACCCCATATAATGACCTCCTTCTCTGACCCCAGCTTCCAACAACAGTGATACGCCAAGAAAAGAATTGTATTGTACTCTACTTGAGTAAACGTATGTATGAAAATAAAAGCATACATATTCTTATTTATCTGCTAATGTTATCAATGTTTCTTTACTGTTGGAGAAATCATTTGAAAATAAAAGCTTTAATGTGAATGTCATTTGACTATCACAATTATTCAGCTAATTTCCTTTAAGCTTGGAAGCTAATGTTTGCCACTTAATTGAAAAAGTAGGCAGCTCAGTGATTTTCTCTTCTCTTGTGGTTTTAGGTGTTTAGGTGAGTTAGAAACTGTTAGCCTTATTTTCTTGGCATTGAAGGGCAGTGGTAGCTCAATGGTTAAAGTACAGGACTAATAACTGGAAGGTCACTGGTTCAAGCCCCACATCTGCCAGGTTTCCCTTAACCTTCAGTTGCCGGCAATGTATACAGTTTCAATTGTAAGTCGCTTTGGATAAATGTATCTGCTAAGTGTTGTAAATGTAAATGAATAAGATAAGAAAAAATGGGGGTGTAGTGTGGTGGGGGTGGCACTGAGGGGTATTGGCATGTCTGTGTGCTGCAATACACATAATCATTGTTGACAATATAGGTGATTGTAAATGCGGGCAGCAATACACTGAACAAAATGTGCCAGCAGTATCCAAAATTCTAGATTACTTTACTTTCTAGGGCAGCGCAGAGGCTCGGTGGGTAGCACTGACGCCTCACAGCAAGAAGGTCCTGGGTTTCTGTGTGTGTGTGTGTGTGTTTGCCCTGTGATGGACTGGCAACCTGACCGGGGTGTTTCCTACATTTTGCTCAGTGAACTGGACCCACCGCGACCCTGAATAGGATAAAGCGCTGTTCAATCAGACAATTAATGAATTAACTTAATGTTCTTCATTTGTACGACACATCCACAGCCACGAGAAGCATTAATTGCTGTGTCCTATATTACATATTAGGTTCTTAACGAAATCACAAAATAGTAGAATAAGGCCGTGATAGTGTAGTGGTTAGGGTACTGGACTAGTAGTCTGAAGGTCGCTGATTCAAGTGCCACCACTGCCAAGTTACCACAGATGTAATATAAATGCACAAACCCTGCTAGTGGGGTTGTTTCAGCACTGGCTTGCCGTATGAGGAACACGGCTTGTAATCCTTCATATTATCATAACAGCAGTAGGTGTTTAGTCTGTAAAACAAGGAGTGGGTAGTAAAAGCCAGTAATAATGGGTAAAGCATTTTCATCATGTGTTGTTTTAAACACTTACTCTATTTATTAACACAGTAAGGTTGGAAAAATGAGGAAAGAAAATGTGTCTCACACACCTCAACACTCAAAACTAACAGGTCTGGGTTGACTTGTTTACATCTTTATGCTATTTACATTACTGCCATGCATTTAACATCCCTTTAAGTACACCTCCTGGACTATTTATTTCTAAATGGAGAGCATTCACAAGGGAAAAACACCAACTGCTAAAATAAAGAATTACTGTACCCAAAAGGCAGAAAGTTCCAGGTCCAACTAAGTAAATTCAAGATATTTATACCACTTGCTTTCTTGATACCATGAGAAACATTATACTTTATGTATAGACTCTTTACTGCGATGTCTACCCATGTCCAATGAACAACATCCTTGCTTAGTAAGGAGGACCGCAGACTAACACTTGCTTCCCGTGGACACGTAAAATTATTCAGTGGTGGATTTATACATACAGTAGTAACATGCCTAAAAACATGTACAACTGAAGTATTTTCTGTACCATTTGACCGCAGGTGGTGCTTTAGCATAGTCGATGAGGTGATATCCTATCTGGCCTCTCAGACACAGCCAAATTGTGTCTGTACAGCACCCAACCAGGCCATGAGCAACACTCAGACTCCGACCTGGGTGTCAGCAATGATGGGAAAGCATAAATACCTCTGCGAGCGTCCCTGGTTATGTCATTTATATAAAAGCAAACAGTAGTCATAGCAAAATGAAGTAAAATAAAAAATCTTTTGTTTTAAGTCAGTTTTACCACATTGAGTCACATTAGACTAAATCTGCACTATGATGAAAAAAGGAAGCGTTTCTTTAACTAAAATGGGACTACATCACGAAATCATTTGTGCATTTAGTAAAGTAAATGATGTAGCAAATATCAAAGTGGCAAAAAAGTATTTTTTTACTTGTTAAAAGTTGATTTGCCGCTCATGTGGTGCAGCAGTAAAACACGCTAGTGCACATTTCGAACTCGTCGGTTTGAAACTCAGCTCTGCCATCCGGCTGGGCTGGGCGGCTACATGAACAACGATTAGCTGTTGTTCATACAAGGTGGGGAGCCGGAGAGGGACCTCATAACTGATGCAATTACGACCTCTGCTGTCTGATTGATGGTGCCTGCACAGGGTCGAGGAATAATGCATTGATCAGGGTGTGGCTCTCCGTACACAAAGCTGATTGGCATATGAACTCACCTCGTGCAGGTGAAAAGATGCAGTCGGCTACTGCGCACGTGTCGGAGGGGGTGTGTGACAGTCTCGCTCTCCTCAATCAGCAGTGGAGGTCAGCATCAGTAAAGAGGAAGCATAATGCAATCTGGTAACTGGATATGACACGATTGGGAGGAAAATTGGGTAACTGTTTAACATTGTACCCTGTCTCTCCTTAAACCAGAGGCTCCTCGTAAAACTGCACAATATTGTACATTTAGTTTTTTATGGCATTAAGCAGATGCTAATCGCTTTGTTCAAGTGATTGAGGGTAAAGGAGCTTGTTCACAGGCCCGACAGCGGTAGCTCAGCAATTAAGGTACTGGACTAGTAATCAAAAGGTCCCTAAATTTAAGCCCCACTACCACTAGGTTGCCACTGTTGGGCCTCTGAGAAAGGCCTGTAACCCCTAATTGCTTGACTTTAATTGGCTACACTTGTAAGACATTTTGAATAAAGATGTCAGTTCAATGCTATACATGTAAACGTAAAAGTGGTAGCATGTCAGTGGGGCTTGAACCAGCATGTATTTCAGATGACCAATTCAGTACCTTATCCACTGAGCTACTTCCGCCCTATACTATGAGTAGTATGTTTGTTTGTTTATTAGGATTTTAATGTCATGTTTTACACTTTGGTTACATTCATGACAGGAACGGTAGTTATTATTACACAAGATTCATCAGTTCACAAGGTTATATCAAACACAGTCATGGACAATTTAGTATCTCCAGTTCACCTCACTTGCATGTCTTTGGACTGTGGGAGGAAACCGGAGTTCCCAGAGGAAACCCACACAGACACGTGGAGAACATGCAAACTCCACACAGAAAGGACCCGGACTGCCCACCTGGGGATCGAACCCAGAACCTTCTTGCTGTGAGGCGACAGTGCTTACTACAAGTAGTAGTAATATTATGTATTTTTATTATTTTCATGTATTTTGTATTTTATTAAATTTTTACTATTAGGCATTGGCATGGCATAATAATTATTTCTGAATGCAGAAACCTGTATCTGCAAGCCGTAGCCTAGTGGTTAAGGTACAGGACTGGTAATCAGAAGGTTGCTGGTTCAAGCCCCACCACTGCCAGGTTGCTGCTGTTGGGCCCTTGAACAAGGCCCTTAACTCTCAGTTGCTCAGTCGCTTTGGATAAAGGCGTCTGCCGGAAATGTAAATTTAAATGTAATGCTTCAAATGCACTCACACACAGACTGATCTCTTCTGAGCCATAAACACTAGAAGTTCTACCCAGATCCATTTAAGGTGCTTCTGGTCCCCTTTTATGCAATGATAATGTATGCAATTATCATTTAGGATTGATTTTATGTCTGTAAAAACATTAGCATAGATCAGGCATTAGCAAACAGTTTTTCTGTTTCTTTCTCAGTACAGGAAACAATACTGAAACTGATGTTTGTAATAACTGTTAATAACCCTGCAGATGGGTGAATAGAGATTAGGTCAAACTAATTATTAGAGTTTACCTCTATTATATCTCATCCACAGCATTAATAGGTGTTGACATACCAGAAGACCAGCCAGTACTCTCCGAAACAGATAATCTGTCTGGAGTCGAGCCAACTGAGTCTCCGCAATCCACCACGGAGGACTGGCTTCAAGAGCTGATGGACCTATTAAGAGAGGATGAAGAGGCAGCATGGATCACCACACCACCTCCGACCACAACCACCAAGCCTCCTCGACACACCCACTTGCGCAAAGGCAAACACAGAAAAGGCAAGAAGGCTGAATATGGGGCGGTGAGACTGGTGGGGGATGAAGACGGTCGGAGGGACCGTGGTAGGGTGGAAATCTATGCCAATGGAGAGTGGGGCACCGTTTGTGATGATCTCTGGGACACCAAAAGTGCTGGTGTGGTGTGTCGACAGCTCGGCTACAGCTTTGCACTCGAGGCCTGTAAATTTGCCGAGTTTGGTGAAGGGAAACGACTGAGGATACTTCTGGATGACGTGCAGTGCGAGGGCTTCGAGGAAACCCTCCTGGACTGCCAGCATGCAGGCGTGGGCAAACACAACTGTGGTCATCATGAAGATGCAGGTGTTATTTGCAGTAATTTAGATTATGGTGAAGCGTAGCAGAGGAATACAGTCACGAAGGCCTTTGTGTGAAGTTCTCCCTGGTGGAGAACAGGGCATTAAAAGAATACTTCAGTGTTTTTAATCTAAACTCTGTCCTCCACCTCTGAAGTGTATCTGTGGTTACCAAGAACTGTAATTTCAACACATAATATTGTACTGAGAAAAGAGGAAACCTGTTAGACTTCATTATAATGGAAGCTTAAGGGCAGTGGATGCACTAACACTACCACTAACACTACACAAAGCTGTAATAACAGGCTAACACCACCACTAACACTACACAAACCTGTAATAACAGCTAACACTACCACTAACACTACACAAACCTGTAATAACAGCTAACACTACCACTAACACTACACAAATCTGTAATAACAGCTAACACTATCACTAACACTACACAAACCTGTAATAAGAGGCTAACACTACCACTAACACTATACAAACCTGTAATAAAAGGCTAACACTACCACTAACACTACACAAACCTGTAATAACAGCTAACACTACCACTAACACTACACAAACCTGTAATAACAGGCTAACACTACCACTAACACTACACAAACCTGTAATAACAGGCTAACACTAACACTACACAAACCTGTAATAACAGGCTAACACTACCACTGACACTACACAAACCTGTAATAACACACTGACAATCTAACACTACACAAAACTGTAATAACACACTGACAATCTAACACTACACAAAACTGTAATAACACACTGACACTACCACTAACACTACACAAAACTGTAATAACACACTGACAGTCTAACACTACACAAAACTGTAATAACACACTGACAGTCTAACACTACACAAAACTGTAATAACACACTGACACTACCACTAACACTACACAAAACTGTAATAACACACTGACAATCTAACACTACACAAAACTGTAATAACACACTGACAATCTAACACTACACAAAACTGTAATAACACGCTGACAGTCTAACACTACACAAAACTGTAATAACACACTGACAATCTAACACTACACAAAACTGTAATAACACGCTGACAGTCTAACACTACACAAAACTGTAATAACACACTGACACTACCACTAACACTACACAAAACTGTAATAACACACTGACAATCTAACACTACACAAAACTGTAATAACACACTGACAATCTAGCACTACACAAAACTGTAATAACACACTGACACTACCACTAACACTACACAAAACTGTAATAACACACTGACAATCTAACACTACACAAAACTGTAATAACACACTGACAATCTAACACTACACAAAACTGTAATAACACACTGACAATCTAACACTACACAAAACTGTAATAACACACTGACAATCTAACACTACACAAAACTGTAATAACACACTGACAATCTAACACTACACAAAACTGTAATAACACACTGACACTACCACTAACACTACACAAAACTGTAATAACACGCTGACAGTCTAACACTACACAAAACTGTAATAACACACTGACACTACCACTAACACTACACAAAACTGTAATAACACACTGACAATCTAACACTACACAAAACTGTAATAACACACTGACAATCTAACACTACACAAAACTGTAATAACACGCTGACAGTCTAACACTACACAAAACTGTAATAACGCACTGACACTACCACTAACACTACACAAAACTGTAATAACACACTGACAATCTAACACTACACAAAACTGTAATAACACACTGACAATCTAGCACTACACAAAACTGTAATAACACACTGACACTACCACTAACACTACACAAAACTGTAATAACACACTGACAATCTAACACTACACAAAACTGTAATAACACACTGACAATCTAACACTACACAAAACTGTAATAACACACTGACAATCTAACACTACACAAAACTGTAATAACACACTGACAATCTAACACTACACAAAACTGTAATAACACACTGACACTACCACTAACACTACACAAAACTGTAATAACACGCTGACAGTCTAACACTACACAAAACTGTAATAACACGCTGACAGTCTAACACTACACAAAACTGTAATAACACACTGACACTACCACTAACACTACACAAAACTGTAATAACACACTGACAGTCTAACACTACACAAAACTGTAATAACACACTGACAGTCTAACACTACACAAAACTGTAATAACACACTGACACTATCACTAACACTACACAAAACTGTAATAACACACTGACAGTCTAACACTACACAAAATTGTAATAACACACTGACACTATCACTAACACTACACAAAACTGTAATAACACGCTGACAGTCTAACACTACACAAAACTGTAATAACAGGCTATATATGTATATATGTATAAGCACTGCCCTGTCTGTTTGTCTTTCATTATATTAAAACTGTTGGTCAACTGAGTTTTTTTTTTTTTTCTCAGTATAAGAAAATCTGGTGAAATTCTTGTTTGTGGTAATCACACATATGCTACAGGTGCAGTTGACAGAGATTTGGTTAAAAACTTGAGTATTTGTTTAGCCAGTAATAGCAACACATGGATCCACATCATCAAGTTAAATTGTATAATAAACTTCAATGAAGACGATAATTGTGGCTGAAGCCACCACAAGTTTATATGCATTAAAGTAAATTAATTTGTATGAATATGTTACCATTTGTGTTATATTTTTTAATAAATAATTGTATGAATTGCCATAAAAGTGTAGGTTGTCATTCTCAGTCACACCTATTTATGCTACTAAGAACAAAAAGGAGGCAAGTTTAGCATTTAGTTTTAACCATTTTCTTACAACGAACGTCTCCAGATTCTAACAGAAAGCCTCAGCACATATGGAGGACCACACTATTCTCTGTACTCCTCTGCTGCTCATTGCAGCCATTACTTTGACCTGTCAGTAGTTGTCACTGTTTCAGCATCAAGGCCTTGTCTCTCTGTCTGACATGACAAAATCTGTTGAGTGCACAACTGAGACTTAACTTTTAGACTCTGATCTTGGGGCTAGTGAATTAGAGTACTACATGAACTACATGCAAACTGAATAATATTTACAGAGGATCAACATATTATTAGTGATTTATTTTTATCAGTATTGATTCTAAAGTAGGGTCTTATCACGTTTCTGTGATTTTACTTTAGGTAGTACACTTTAATATCACTTAAATACCAAAACCCTAAAATATGCCTCTGTGTGGATGATTGAAATGGTTTGTTGTCGTAGTCACAAGTTTTATTTCTGCCGTGTGCTCAGTATTTCCAGTTAGGCACCATAACTATCATGCTCCACCTAGGAACTGAACCCTGGTGCTTCTTGCTGTGAGGCAACAGTGCTACCCATCGAGCCACCATGCCATCCCAATCCCATATTTACATTTTCGGCATTTAGCAGACGCTTTTATCCATAGCGACTTACAGTTGTGACAGTTTACAATCTAAGCAATTGAGGGTTAAGGGCCTTGCTCAAGGGCCCAACAGTGGCAACCTGGCAGTGGTGGGACATCAGACCTTCTGATTACTGGACCAGTACCTTAACCACTAGGCTACAGCTGCCCTATGCTATATGTTAAACTGAATAAAAACACTAATTGTTTAAATGTGTGCTACCTCCATATATGTGTTAACTTGTTTTAATTTAGAAAATTAACAAACACAGAATTCGACAATGTATGCTTAAACTGAATCGACTCTATTAGGTTCCGAGTCATTTGTCAATAAAATGTAAGAGTAGGAAGTGGATCTCTAAAAGAATCGGTTCTCCGATTTAAGTGATAGGAATTTGGAAGTAGTTCTACAGCAAACTCGGTGTGTTTTTGCATAATAAAAAATAAAGCCGATTTCCAAATAAGTAATTTCAAACCTTGTAATAAAATAATAATGAACAAAGTAACACATACGACAAACAGGCTATGTATATAATCATGGAATCGACTCATTTGATACCAAGCACACGAGCACGATTCTGACTCTGAATCGACTCTTTCGTTAGTGAATTGAAAAATGCAAATCGCTGTCAAGCTAGCTCTTGTTTTGTTCAATCGTGTCTTATATTAGTGTAGGTAAAGGTAGTCAAATAGTTTATAAAAAGTTTGGTGCTTCTGTTAGCTAATTTAGTTTATTTTAGAGCGCAATTTAGACCAGTGTCAGGATATTTTACTTAAAGTAGCCAACAAGCTAAGGTACCCAATGTAGGCTAACAAGCTAATGTCGTCTAATAGAAGCTCATAACATACGTTTTACCACACAGGATTAGACCACCATAGGAGAAACATGTAAATAAGGGATTATTGTGATTAAACACATATATACACGTTATGTAAGGTACTGGCGAAGCGGCTTGTCGTGGCTCCATAGCTCAGTGGTTAGAGCACTGGTCTTGTAAACCAGGGGTCGCGAGTTCGATCCTCGCTGGGGCCTCGAACGCATTATGCGTTTATTAATTTATTTTCTATTTTCCAGGTCTAAAAACGTTTATCAAAAGACATTAAGTGATATAAAATTACCCATGCGACCCAGACAAGCCTTTACACTACGACACTGGGTTAAATTACATTACATGCTTTTTTTTTAAATTCCATTATGTATTATTTATTTTCTTACACACCTAAACCTTTCCTAATCCTGGTTATGGTGACACAAAGACCAGCCAGGAACAGTAAGTGTAAGGCCGAAATAAACCCTGGACTGGGCACATACATTGCAGGACATCTCTCATTATAATCGATCTATCTAAAAACAACAACAATAATTTCCCTCGGGATGAATAAAAAACAATGTCTGTCTGTCTGTCTGTCTATCTATCTATCTGTCTGTCTGTCTATCGGTCTGTCTATCTGTGTATTTATCTATCTATTGGTCTGTCTGTCTGTCTGTCTATCTATCGGTCTATCTGTCTGTCTGTCTGTCTGTCTATCTATCTGTTTATTTATCTATCTATCTATCTATCTATCTATCTATCTATCTATCTATCTATCTATCTATCTATCTATCTAGTTCAGTTCAGTTCAGTGGTGCTTTATTGGCATGAATGTAATTAGATACACTATTGCCAAAGCGGTAAACAATAAACAGTAAATAGAAATGACAAAATAAGATACATATATATAAAAACAATAATAATAAAAAAATAATTAATAAAACAGATTAAAAATACAACTCTAGAATTAAAGTTATTTACAGGATTATTAGTGATCAATAAAGTTAAAAAAAAATTAATAAAATAAATAAAAATAAAAACCATGTAATATCAGTAAAAATCAATAATAATTTGTGCTCGGCCTCACTGGTTGTCCCTCAGATTGTGACACGCTGCTACAAATTGTGCAGCGTGTGTGATCAGTCCTCTCTTCTCTCCCAGTATGTAGGGCAGTTTGTGTGTGTTACTGCAGTGTATCTATCTATCTATCTATCTATCTATCTATCTATCTATCTATCTATCTATCTATCTATCTATCTATCTATCTATCTATCTATCTATCTATCTATCTATCTATCTATCTATCTATCTATCTATCTATCTATCTATCTATCTATCTATCTATCTTCCTGTGCTACTTGTTCAAGAGTGCATCGTAGTCTGGCCATGAAGTCCCTCCCTGTTCAGTGATAGTATCATGTTCACCATGGCCACATTTGTCATTTGTCATTTGTCAAACACTGGGTGTTTCTTTGTTGTCCTGATGACATTGACAAATTTAAGGCCAGTCAGGTCTGGAACTTCTGGACAATACTGATGCCTCTGTGAACTCTGATTCTTCAAGGTCTGGGAAATCTTATACCCATTTGCCTTTTGGTGCAGTGAAATTAGAGGTTTTGCCTCTCATATTAGGACTTTTTGTATAGACTTGTTATTACATTTTGATTGGTCGTAGTGTTTTAATGATTTAGGTTAGAAGGAAATTTACTGGTACAGAATGGTACAGCACGTACAGGTGAATTTGTATAATGACTGTAACTCAACATCCTTCCAACAAGGGGCGCTGCTGCATCGTGTATAATGCATATTGTTTAATAGACGGGGGTTTATTTACATTGTACGCTTTTATCCAAAGAGACTAACAATTGTGACCGAATACAAGGCAAGCAACTGAGGGTTAAGTGCCTTGCTCAGGGGCCTGACAATGACAGCTAGGCAGTGCTGGGACTTGGACCAGCAAACTTATGAATACTAGTCCAGTACCTGTAACAGTGAGATAGCGCTGCCCCAAGTGTGCAATGTTGAAGCTCAGTATGAACTAGATAAGCTTGCAACTTAACCACCAAACTGTAAACTATACTTTAATTCAGTATTATTTATTTTATTAGTTTATCTTTATCAACTACTGTAATCTGGTTATGGTTGCTGTAACAGGACTGGTCGCAGCTCACCACTGTGGTGCGAGGTTTAGCCGTGCACCTGCAAGAATTGAAAATGAACCAAATGTGCAGGATGCTTAAACAAGGTAGAACAATTCTGTGGCTAAAAAGCCACAAACAAAAAGGGTAATGGAAAAGAAATGCAATGGTCAAAACAACAGAAACATCCACATGCCACTACAGCAGTGGTTCTCAAACTTTTTCTGTCACGCCCCCCCTTTGGAAGATGAAAATCTGTCAAATACCTCTCCATTCTGTAAATCTAGACCAGGAGTGCTTGAGATTTACTGTTTCAGTCTACAGGTCATCACAATCTACTTTTTAAGGTTGGCCTCATCATTTTTCAAAAAAGCTTTGAAGCTTTTTTAAATGCACTTCAGTTCCTGTATTGATGTTCAAGCCTTACAGGGCAAGTGACTGAAATTTCACACTGATCTTATTCTGATTATTTGCTCTAAACAGTATCAGTCAGGTTTATGTAGTCTGGACAGGAGCTGCTGATGCTCAAGCAATTTTTCAGGTGTTCATCAGTAAGGGTGGGCCCATATTTAAGACTTCATTATGTTCATGTGGGAAAAGGCTGATTCACACAAGTAGGTTGATCCGAAAAAGTTGTCAAATATGTGGCAGTCAAATATGTGAAAGTTCCAAATTGTCCAACAGAGGCCCTCGACTTCATATAAATGTCAGATTGTAGGGTTAAAATTTATCCGTCAAACAGTGGCCACATTTCATGTCAGTCACGCTGACCTGTTTAAATGAAGTGTGATCTACCAGCTACTGTGTGATTGATGTACGTATTGAGCACCACTGATCTAGACTCTCTGTCAGAATGAATACAAACCTGAAAATACAGTTTGGTTATTGTCCACTGTGAAAAAGATTCCGACGTTAAAACATTGGTTTCGTGCTTAATTTCTCCGCCAGTCAGACGTGCTCCCCCTCCCCCAGGCCACACTTTGGGAAACGCTGCACTGCAGAAAAAGTGAATAGAAGAGAGGTCGAGCAGGCATGACACATGAATGTCACAATATGGCAAGCTGCTCCACAACAACCCACTTTACAGAAAAAAAGAAAAACAAGGAAACTCAGAACAAGCCAGGGATAGCAAGGAATCAAACCTGATTCTGGGGCAGCTCATTCGTCCAGGGTGGTTTCCTCATGACGCCAGAAAAAGGCTGCGACACTGGCTGAGTTCTCAGAAAGAGATAAAAGTGAGCTGGCTTCATACATCAGTAGAAAAATGAACTGGAACAAACCTGGCATCATGGTTTCAAGAAAAAAAAGCAGGTTTCCCAACAGAGAAGCAGGCAGTGTTGCCACTGCTTGGGATTTTTCCGAAGATCTTGGGATTTGGGGGATCGATTTGGGATTTGTGGATTTTGCCAAGTAATTAAAGTCTGCATGCAATTTTATGGTCTATAGTCATAATTAAGGAATGACAAAGCGTACTACTACTAAATAATAACCTTTGGTTGTCGCTGGCCATTTTTACAGCTACTGTACATTTACTTTTTTACTTACTTACATTTTCTTGGTTACATTCCACGTGCCAAAAGTTTCCGCTGCCTAGGTCATTCCTGCCAGGGACCCCTTCGCCCCCGCTCTGTGCCCAACACACATTGCACCAAACCCCTACTCTGGATCTTGTGGGTGGTAGGTCCATAAGGTGAGGAGTGCAGCAATACTGGAGGAGCTCGGAGTAGAACCGCTGCTCCTTCACATGGAGAGGAGCCAGTTGAGATGGTTCGAGCATCTGATAAGGATGCCTCCAGGCACGGCCAACTGGGAGGAGGCCCCGGGGTCGACCCAGGTCCAAGTCCTTTCTGTGTGGAGTTTGCATGTTCTCCCTGTGTCTGCGTGGGTTTCCTCCGGGAGCTCCGGTTTCCTCCCATAGTCCAAAAACATGCAGTCAGGTTAATTGGAGACACTGAATTGCCCTATAGGTGAATGAGTGTGTGTGTATATGTGTGTCTGCCCTGCGATGGACTGGCGCCCCGTCCAGGGTGTTACTGTGTGCTGTGCGCCCATTGAAAAGCTGGGAAAGGCTCTAGTACCCCCTGCGACCCTGACTGGATAAGTGGTTAAGAAAGTGAGTGAGTGAGTAATACTGATAATAATCCCACTTTTTCTTTGTCAGTTAACTCTGGATTTTTGTGAATAATTGTGAAAATACGTTCTATAAATCTTAATAATGTTGTCGTTGTCAGTTACTTGGGATTTTTAGTACAATCCTGGGATTTTTGGGGCAAGATCTTGGGAATTCTTGAAATGGGGAGTGGCAACACTGCTGGCAAATCTGTGAGGAAGAAACCATTATAAATAGAAACACTTCCACCTGTTTCAATTTAATGCTCAAAGAGGCTCGGGCGACTGTCAGTTAAGAGGAAGGCAGAAGGACACAATTTTGTAATTGAGCCACGCCACAGATCTCCATGGCAGGTGGGCTCATTAGATGCTGTGCTACTTAATAATAATAATAATTAAAGCAAGAGTATTCTTATCTTAAAATATTCAGTTTAATGACCCCAGTGTTCATCCCAGACCATGACTCATTGCATTACTTACACCACATGTCCTGGTATAATTGTTTTACCGTTATTTGTCTAGTGTAGAGTTACAAAAAAAAGTGGCTTTTGTCCACATGCCAGAGACAGAAAACACCTTAACTGTGTCTGAATTGGCAATGATGCAGGAATTGCAGGAATCTGCCGCTGATGGACAGAATTTAACATTAATACAAGTGCGCCAGACACATAAGAAAAACGTACATACACTGGAAACCTAAGTGGAAAGGGAAATCCTCTACTGTGGGCAGCGCTAGAACAGCATGGTGTTAAGTGCTACATTCTTTACTGACAAGAGAAAAATAAGCAAATGTAAAATGTGTGACAACTAGACTTACAGAAAGCATACTTTACATGCTTTAAAGACATGGTTTCTACCTTCTGTTTAACACCGATTCCAATCACAACATTCACGACATGGCTCTTAATATGCCCATTTCTTCTCCTTTACAGATTTCTGTGTTTTAAGTAATTATGGCCGGCTCAGAAGCTGTGATATGCAAATAAATAATATATGTATACATGACATATACAGGCATTTCATCACCCTTGATTATCCTTATCAAACAGGACAATAATCAGTGCTCTGCTTTAGCAAACTTTCGACCTTACTACTCTGAGAACTCCATCCTGTTCCAATGTAGAACAGCAGGTTTCGGCCTGGTTAATATTTTGATGGGCTACCATCTTAAAATACCAGGTACTGAAGCTTTACACAAATGCTCCCTCATCTCTTCATGGCTGTGCTTCTGCCATTAGATTTTGGTGCCTTTTAACTTAAAACACTGATGCATGCCTATAAAGTCGAAAACAGCTACACCTACAACAACATGATTAACAAATAGCCCAGTGTGTTTAGGGGTACGGTCAGTTGAAACTGTGCAGCCTGGCTTACGTATACATGGCTAGTCTTAGAGGTCATGATATAAAACCCTTATGCTGAAAAATAAATAGCTTACATTCAAATTGAGATGTTTGGACATGACAAAATCTGCTCAAACTGTTGTCAGGACATTTATGTTACATTTGTTATTACTGTAAATGTTAGTATTTATTTGGTATGCGGTAGAACATGAATCATCAAAAACATCAACAAAGACTGGGCACCTACATGAACAACGATTGTTTATACAGGGTGGGAAGCTGGATAGAGACTCTCTCATGGCCGGTGCAATTCTGACCTCTGCTGGCTGACTGGTGGCTCCTGCACAGAGACGGGGAAAGGGTGCAATAATCAGGGTGTGGCTCTCCGTACACAAAGCTGATCTGCATATGAACTCGCCTAGTGTAGGTGAAAAGATGCAGTCGGTACTGCACACGTGTCAGAGGGGGCGTGTGTTAGTTTCATTCTCCTCAATCGGAGCGGGGATCGGCATCATGGGAGAGGAAGCAAGGTGCAATTGGACATGCTAAAGTCAGGAGAAAATGAGGGGAGGGGAGAAAATGCATACAAATATACGTATTTAAAAAAACATCAACTATGCAATCATTGTTCTGTTAAGTCTCTTGGCATTTGCAACTCTTCAGTAGCTCAAATTATGTTTCCAGAAAGTGAAGCACCTATGAATCAAATATGGCTGTACACTATTCTTAATGGACAGTGCACCAGTATGTGAGGCCCTTCTAAACAAAGAGTGCCCAGGTCTGTAGCTTCTTTCTATAATTAGTGTGGGGTGACAGATACTTATGTGACAGCAAGTGGGATGCAGGATCTGAGCTGTGTCAGGCCTCAAACTGCCAGTTGATTCCCATGCAGCTGTTTACTCACAGTTTGGAGTCTGCCCCCGTCAAAACCCTTCATATAGGCGTTCTGATCTCTGTATCATCACCTTCCTCATCACACAGCAAGGCAGAATACTCCCGAGGGCTTTAAGGTTGCAGCTTCATTTGCCTTTTTATCCACACTTTTTCACTATGTCCTGTTTTTTTCCGGTATTCCCACACTTCAGACGAGCCAATCATTGGCCTTTGGTTGCAGAGATTCGAACTTGCAAGTTCAAGATGGTAACTCTGGAGTATTAGTGTGTTTTGCTGCTGTGCCACCAGAGTGCCCCAAATTTTTCTTAATGAATTTTCCCCTTTTGTCCAAATCTTTGGGCATACTCAATTACCCTGTGCACTTTGGCGATTTCTACTTGTTGCACGCCACCCACACTGGACAAGAAGGGCTACAGACTAACAACATGCCGGCTGCATCTTTTTTCACTCAAGTTCCTGTATCTGTCTGCATTAATTCATCCCTCAATTCTTACTATTATCTCTGTCCCTGTCACTGAGAAGCACCCCCATAGCATGATGTTGCCAGCACCATGTCTTACGGTGAGGATGGTATTAGTGAGTTAATGCGCAGGCACAAAATTTGGTCTATTGGACAATAATACATACATCCACAATTCCAAGTTCCACATTCTTGTATCAGGTGCATCCTATGGTGCCACACTTTCCTGCTAAAATGATCATATTCTAGATCATTAATGCTGGTGTACATTCTGGTAAAATTGTTCAGGAGTGGTTTGATAAACACAAGGATAGGGCGGCATTTATGGCATCCCCAATCACCAAATTTGAACATACCCTTGTGAAGAAGTCGATCTCCACCTTCTTTATCCATTACTTACATTTATTGTATTTAGCAGATGCTTTTATCCAAAGCAACTTAAAATACAATCCAAGCAGCCTAATGGTGGTAGGGTTTGAACCAGCAACCCTCTGCTCACTAGTCTTGTACTTTAATTACAGAGCTTACCTTAAATGATTGCTTTAAAGAACGATCAGACATCCCACAATAAAACATCCAGAAGTAGCATTCAGTTACATTCAAAGACGAGCATTTGATGAAGAACTTGGCATCCTACACCCTGCTTTGGGCAAGGTTTGTACAAGTAGCATGCATTATATGGCATTTTGAACATGACCACCATTTGTACACCAAAATAATGCTATGCATTGTGGGATTTCTGAAACATTCTAGATAGTTTTTTCTCTTTGAATCAGGATGTGCATTCATGCACTCAGACCCACTTTGTTCTGCTTTGTGCCTGGTTTTTCTAGCATGCAGGACATTTGACCTGTAGTTGGCTGAAAAAGGCCACCTGCATTTCTTGAACGCTGCATGCGCGCTCGCATTCCTGGCTAAACGGATTGGCTTTTGTGTTTCTCAGGAATCAGGTGATGCCCTTTGACTGCTGTAAAAGCTTGACAAACACACAAAAATAAAGAACCAATAAAGAGAATAAACAGTGCTAATATCCTCCAGTGGTGTCAATGGCAAACATTGGGTTAACCCCCTCTCATGAACAATGGAGGGTCTACATTTACTGCCCACTCATGAAACACAAGTCTATTGTCACCATAACCAGGTGAGTTATTCTGGCTATCTTCTACCATTGTAAAGAGAAATAGGAATACCCAAGGTCAGCTTCATTGCACTGAGCATGACTGGTCAGTGATAACATCTCCTGAGTGCTGGATTTTCTTCAGGACCAAAGTGATTTCAGACAATAGGCTGACACTTAGGAGTTGGGTTCCAGCCATTCTGACATGCCGAGGCTTATCACATTTTTGTACAACACTGCAGACACACAAACAATAGGATTCTGCATCTGGGTGGTCAATGGCTAAAACAAGGATATGTAACAGCCTAGCATAAGAGTACTTGAGTACTTGGGATAGATAAAAAGAATTATTTATAAAACACAACCACGAACTCTGCTCTCTTCCAGAAAATCCTGAAGGAGAATGTCAGATATCTCATTTGTGGTATCAGTTCATCGTCTGAAGGCCTCTATTGGGGCTGGATTAAAAAAATATGCCAAGAAGCGTGGGGCAAAAATTCTTTCACAGCCTTCTGAACGAGTGATCTCCAGTAAGCAGAAGTGCTTGGTTGTGATTGTTACTGCTATAACTGACACAACCTGTTACGTTTGTGGGGGTAATTAATTTTTACATATGTCATAAGTGTTGCAAAACTTCCTTCCTTAATAAATGAAATGATCTAAGCTATTTAGTTTGACACTGTGTCTGTGTGGGTTTCCTCTGGGAGCTCCGGTTTCCTCCCAGATTCCAAAGACGTGCAATGAGGTGAATTGGAGATACTAAATTGTTCATGAATGTGTTTGACATTAAACTTGAACTGATGAATCTTGTGTAACCAGTAATTACCTGCCATGTCATGAATGTAACCAAAGTGTGTAAAACATGACGTTACAATCCTAATAAATAAATAAAATAGAAGAGTTTTAGAAGAATAGAATTATTTTAATTGCTAGATTTACATTTACAATAGGTGAACAACTGCTGCAAATGTATTAACTTAATACCTAATGAGTAGATCAAATCCATCACATCATGTTTCACGGTAGAAAGGATAGGATTCTGACATATTAAAGGACACACCTTTACACCCTCTTCAACTGCCGGGCCTCAAGCCTCAAGCCAATGCAGGTTTGGTCCATGAATTAATGCTGTTGGTGCTAAATTCTGACCCTACCATCTGTGTGCTTTGGCAAAAAATTGAGACTGTCTTGAAGTCTTCAGCTGTCCAATTTGGTGAGACTGTGCCACTGCAGCCTCAGCGTTTTGTTTTTGGCTGACAGAGGTAGAACCCGACGTGGTCTTCCGCTGTTATTGCCCGTCCACCTCAATGCTTGACGAGATGCTTTACTGCTCACCACAGTTATCATAGCTTTTTCTGTCTGCTCTAACCAGTCTGGACATTCTCCGTTTTAGCTCCTTCATCAAAAAGGGGTTTCTGTTTACAGAGCTGCCACTTACTAGATGTGTTCTGAATAACTTAAACTGTTGGGTGTAAAAACCAGGAGATCAGCAGTTTTAGAAATATTGAAACCAGACTGTCTGGCACCAACGACCCTGTCACAGTCAAAATGACTAAGATTGCATTTTCCCCTTCTGATAGGTGAACATTACTTGAAGCTTAAATGATTTGCTGCAGTTTACAGGTCCTGGGTTTGATTTCCAAGTGGAGCAGTCCAGGTTCTTTCTGTTTGGAGTTTGCATGTTCTCCCCATGTCTGCGTGAGTTTCCTCCCACAGTCCAAAGACAACCAGTCATGTTAATTGGAGCTACTAAAATAATTTGCCCTTGGGTGTGAATGTGTGTGTTTGCCCTGTTACACCTGTCTGTGGTGTTTTCTGCCTTTCACACAGTGAATCGTACTCACCACACATTGCAATATATCAGGGTGCTTGGGTGGCGCAGCCGTCAAGTATCTGGGGCACCAGGGTTTGAATCTCAGCACTGCTATCACTGATCAAGCATCTGCATGAGCTTGATTGACTAATGTCCTGGGGGGGGCAGGTTAGCCAAAATACCCTAGCCATTTGGACTACAACTAGGGCAGTTGTAGCCTAGTGGTTAAGGTACTGGTCCAGTAATCAAAAGGTTGCAGGTTCAAGCCCCACCACTGCCAGGTTACCACTGTTGGGCCTTCGAGCAGGGCCCTTAAAACTTAATTGCTTAGATTGTATACTGTCACACCTGTAAGTCGCTTTGGAAGCTTTGCAACTTAGCGTCTGGTAAATGCAGAAAATGTAAATTGGGAGGCGCACTTGTCTTGGCACTCTCAATACCAGTCCCAAACACAGACAGAAATAGGAGGGTGCACCAGGAAGGGCATATGTCATAAAAACCATGCCAAGTCTGGTATGCGAACTAGATCCGCTGTGGTGACCCGTAAATATGGTAGCAGCCGACAGAAAAAAAAAATACTGCAATATATCAAATGTCTGAACTGACTGAAAAAGTCATCGGAGGACTTCTGGTTCCAAACGAAAGCCTGAAATTATGAAAATATGGTAATTTCCTCGAAATCCTCGGTCCTTTTATGGAACCTGTCTGGACAACGGCGGCTTCGTGAAATGAATGAGGACATACACACACTCTCTCTTACACACACAGCTGTTTTCATAAGTGACCTGGCACACTGCACGTGGGTACTCATTGATGCCACCGCGGGCTGTTCGCTCTCCAACAGGACACATGGATGAAATCAGCTATTCCTGTCGGTTCAGGAAAGTAAATGGGTATTCAACCACCAAGAGCTGGCAAAGTGCCCCAACCGCCAGCATCAGTGCACACAGCTTGCCTTTCACTGCTAGACCTTTAGCTCCTCCAACCATTGTACCTAAGCCAGAGGGCCACTGTGGGTAGACTTTAATCACAACTGCATGTAGGGCTATTTACACAGTGGCATTTACAATCAGAGCTTATAATAGTGGCCGGATGATTAGGGATCCACAGATGGTCTACATGAAGTATTTATAGACCACAAAATCCACCATTATTTCAGTAATCACTGCTGAGCCTTCGCCAAACTGACGACAATTTCTCCAAATTGGTTTTCGGAGCTTCTGTAGTGCTAAGGACGATAAAGTCTGTGTTTAACTACCCTGCATCAAAAACAAGGTCTTTTTTATTAGAATTTTGCTAGATGTTCATGTACTGATTAGGCTCTTACACTGGTCCATAAAAATAAGACATCAAATTAAGACAATGAGTCTGTCCAAAAACTTGTGATCTCTCTACATAGACGCATTTGTTGTCATCCTACACTCCTGAGAAGAAGGCTGTCTGAATTCTTAGATCCCTTAAAATGCTCCTACTGAGGTGCCTTACTTTGAAGTGATAATCTGACTGAATAACTGGGAGCATCCGATGCTTGCTTAGCATTGAAGGCAATCCCAGCATTCAGTGCAGCACACCTTTTCTCACAAAAAATGACAAATATGGTAGATGAACGCAGAGCAACAAACGAGTTCTTAGCGCTTTTCTACCAAAAGAACTTTGGTTCTTGAACCGGTTCTGAACCTTGGTGTTTTGTAGAGAACCGACCCGCGTTTCCACCAGTTTTGGGAGCCAAGCATGTGTCATCAACGGTGGCCATTGTGCAGTGAAAGTTAACAGTAGTAATGTGATGGTGGAGCGTGTAGATTACCTGTAGGAATTTGTGCTGTTGTTACAGATGTTTGTTTTTATGCAAAAAACATCAATTAACTATTGGTTATAAGAAGATGTAGACGGTTCCTCATGTTTGTCGCCATTGTTGCTTTCTGTAGTGAATTTTTGCGTTTTGTGCTTCTCTTGTAAACAGGAACGCTAAACTTCTCTTTGTTATTACTGGTTATAATCGCTCTGTGCTGCCAAAATTCCTTGGTTGTTGTTTTAGTAAAACAAGCCATGTTAAGCTTTAATTTTCACGCTGAGCATTTTTCGTACTGTCTGGGTCGCTTTTACCACATCACGCTTTTTGAAACTATCAGCGAATATCAGCGGCAAACTGGGTCAAAATTCAATCAGGTGAACTTTAAAAGATGGAAGTGCAGCGTCAAGCTCCATACGAAACAACAGCTCAGCGGTTTTGCAGCTTCTCATGTGAAGCAACCAAACCTTTACACTTTGACACGCCCACCAATGGTGTCACGGTTCGCACTGAAAAACCAAGTATTCTGTGGTGCCAGCTGCAACGCAAGTGCGCTGTTTGGAACCTTTTTTTTTTGTTAGAACACACGGAACCGGTTCAAAATCAAGTTTGAGAACTGGAACCGGCTCCGTACCGCATTGGTGGAAAAGGGGTAAAAGAGAAATGGAGAGAGAAAAGGTCATACACTATATATCAATAACTTCACCTAGAGGCCTTTTCCAGGGTGAAACTGACCTCATGCGAGCCGGTTGGGGATGCCCAGGTCTGTTCAAGGTCATTAACAAATAACAGATTCTTCTTTTTATTGCGTTTTACTGAACTAAACTTTCTGAAAATGGGGTTTGTAGGTTAACTTTAACCATATATTGTACATTATTTTGTAAAATGATTGAGGGAATCTAGAGAAATCTCAGTCTGTGTCGGGCTACTGTGATTAAATATAGCTAAATGGGCTCAGGAGTACTGCAGAAAACCAGTGGTCACTCAACATGGTCAACCTTATAATGGTTTATAGTGATTTGACCATGTTAGGGCCTGTATTAATACTTAATGGAGCAGCTCAATAACATTCACTGAGCTTTCAGGTGAGCTGTGGGACTCTGTTAGAATTCTGTGACGTCATAATGGAGCTCCTATATAAAGGTGAAGCTCAGTTAAACCCTCATTACTGAACTGAACATTGACGTGAGTGGTTGTATTACGAAGCTCTTCTCTTGAATTAACACGATTTTTATTGTCTACACTTGAATTATGGGCCAATCTAACAACAAGGCCCAGAAACCCAACAGGGTGACAGTAAGGAAGCACGGTTGGATCTCTGACAGCAATATTAAAGAGAAAAGGACTGGTGCCCGAATGCCTGGCTTCAGTTTTGGTAAGTAGAGTTAAAATACAAATCAAATACAGTTTAATTAGCTGGATTATACATTATTTTATACTAAAACAGACCCAGAAACATTTCTACACCTTCACCCTCATCTAAAATACCTTGAACCTGAATATGTACATTGAAAATACCCCATTATCAACCCCTCCCTCGTTCTTGTAACATCCCATAATAGCAGTCCCGCAAGCTAACTGTTAATAGCGACACTAGCTTGCATTAGTCAGAGTTAAACATAAGGTGGAAGCCCAGTCCTCTCAAATATGCTCCAAATAAGCCAGAACATCCACCGTTTTGCATTTACATTTTCGGCATTTAGCAGACACCTTTATCCAAAGCTACTTACAGTACACAGTCTAAGCAATTACGGGTTAAGGGCCTTGCTCAAGGGCCCAACAGCCACAACCTGGCAGTGGTGAGGCTTGAACCAGCGACCTTCTGATTACTAGTTCAGTACCTTAACCACTAGGCTACAACGTACAGTTTTGGCTGTATCCTAAACCGTCGTTCGATATAGTATGTTATGTTAGTGCACAACCAAGCATTACACATTTGGGCACAGCCTTAAATCAAAGCCATGTTAGCAGAACCACTAGCTAATGCTAATATACTAGCAGCTGATTAGCCGCCACCAATTATATGACTGTTTGAATGCATTTGACCCCAAACCCAAATCTAATAAGAAATGTTGTGTTTTCTCTCATACAGGTTTTGGGAGGAACCGTGTTAAACAGATTCACCTCAAACCAGAGGAAGCTGAGCCGGCCGGTTTTCAGCCAGAAACTGTTAGGAACCAGTCCAAATTCTCTCTTCCATTCTTGTGCTGTCTGTCTTCTCCGGATGATCATCTTGATGTCATCCAAACGGAGAGGATCTCCAACGCTTCCTGTAAAACCGTCAACCAGGACAAGGTTACTGGTGTGGTGGATGCCTTGTCTGAGAACCAGGAACACAAAAGCCTTTCACTGTGTCATCCTCTAAACACCAACAGTGGTTTCTCTAAGGAGAACCACCTGACCGTGCTGACTGAGATACAGATTCAGATACAGGAGAAACCGGAGGAACCTTCTAACAGGTTCAGTGATGGTTTCTTGGAGAATGACTGCTGGTCTGTGATGTCTGAAGGCACATCTGTCTGGTCAGAGGAGGAGGAGGATGATGATGACAGTGCTGCTCTGAGCTATCCTGGGATGCTCAGCAATCGTTCCTGGGGAAAACGAGACATGGTCACTGAGCAGATTGATCTCGACAAGATCAGTAATGCAACCTTTGACATTAACAGTCTGGATGCATTACTTGATGAGGTGGATGAATTGCTGGTCCAGAACCAGGACCGCAAAAGTCTTGCTTTATATCATCCTGAAAACCCCAACAATGGTTTCTCTAAGGAGAACCTGACAGTACTGACTGAGGCAGAACAAGCCAACTCTGCTTCTCAGACTCAGGAGAAACAGGAGGAACCTTCTAAAAGGTCGGATGATGGTTTCTTCGAGAGTGACGGCTGGTCTGTTTGGTCAGAGGAGGATGATGATGAAAGTGCTGCACTGAGCTATCCTGGGATACTCAGCGATTGCTCCTGGGAAAAAGGAGACATGGCCAGTGAGCAGATCGATAAGATCAGTAATGCGTCCTTTGACATCAACGGTCTGGATGCATTACTTGATGAGGTGGAAAAAATGCTGGGCCAGAAAGAGGATGTGAAACTGCAGGTGAAACCTTCTAATAAGAATAACATCATGGATGAAGTGATCAGGAGAACCATTGCGGAGATCCTCTTTGCTGAGGTGGATGAGATTTCGAAAGAGCAGTAGAACCTTAATGCCCTGGGCTTTGCTCAGGATGAAGCTCTCCAACTGATTCACTGTAAATAGCTTGATTTAAATCAATTATCTGAAATTCTAATAAACCTCTATTGCCTGCATTCTGGTTCTTGTGTTCTTTACAGACAAACAGGGTTACAGACAGTTGGATAAAATTAGCAGGTCTGTGTGATGTTGTAGACGCGTTCATATTGTGGAGTCATGATCAGTGACCTTAACTAGAGCATCAGAAAGCTCCTCACTAGGCTCACTAGGCTCCTCTCTAAGATCCAGGATGACTTGACTTGTAGAATTTTTTGCAGGCCGACTACTCCTTCGTATATTTACAAATGTTTATGCTATTACAACTAAAACACTTAACTAAGGTGCTATAGCATAAATCTACATATAATAGCCTATAATCTTAAAGTACATAGTAACATAGTTTGTGAAATAAGTATTCACTCCCATGGCTGTGAAACCCCCTACATTAGTCCTGTTGCAGAGCCACATCACTAGTCCAATGTGGTCCACCTGGGTGTAATTTAAATGTCACGTGATCTTAATATATTAACATTCATGGTCCTGTAAGGCTCCAGAGTTTGTTAAAGAACATACCTAAATGAGTGACGTCCTGAAGACCAAAAAAACTACTTAAAAAAGGCAAGGACAAAGTCCTGGAAAAGTAACAGTCAGTGTTTGGTTATAAAACAGTATAACAATCCATAAACACAATAAAATTAATAAAACATGTAAGGAATAAGAAACAACTGTAACTCTGAGTAGCAGCCAAGAGGCCAGAAATGGAGCTCAGGAGATCCACAGCTCAGATCGGAAAAGCTCTTCACAGGACACTACACTAAACTGGGCTTTATGAAAAAATTACCAGAGTAAAGTCATTATTGGGAGTGAAGCCAATATCCTCATTGGAGTTATTGCTACTGTTGGAAAAAGGGTCCTCTGGTCTGACGAGACCTAAAAGAACAAAACTTGGCAGAAACGTCCTAAAAGAAAACCTGTTGTAGTTTGCTAGAGATCCGAGACTGGGGATGAGGTTCACCTTCCATAGCAATGACCCAAAGCATCCTGCTAAATCCACACTGGATTGATTTGAAACCTGAGTCAAAGCCCCAAAGCCTCAAAGCCCAGACCTCAGTCTGATTATTGTCTCCATCCAATCTGACATAGTTTAGTTTTTTTTTTTTATTGGAATGAGCAAACACCATTTTAATCACTGTGCCATTAAAACTGGAACATGTAGCTAATTTATGACCCACTGACCCTGTCAGTATGTAAACCAGGACACATCATCATCTTCAAATACAATCTGATTATTGATTTGTCTCCATCCAATCTGACATAGAATTAATAAACACTGTTTTAATCACGGTGCAATTAAAACTGGAATATGTAGCAAATTTATGACCCACTGACCCTGTCAGTATGTAAACCAGGGTACAATGTCCTTTTCAAATGCAAGCTCAGCACTTCAAGTGGACTAGTCTTATACAAAAATAATCTTGTAAGCTGAATGGTCAGGTACATAAGACTCAGCATCCATAACCATGACCATGAAAATAAGTCATTCACTCATTGTCTGTTTTACCACCACAATTACCATGGGTCAGATTCATTGGACGCAACACAGGAAACACCCTGGACAGTTTACCAGTCCATCACAGGGCACACACACAAACACAAGAGTAATTTTGGTAGCTCCAATTGGCCTGTGGGAGAAAACCGGAGCACACAGAGGAAGCCCACACAGAAAGGACCCTGGCCTCTTGTCCAGGGAACCAAACCCCCTAATAAAACGCTAGAGTAACCAAGGAAGCTTTTGTGGTCATGGGGACAGAGAGAGCAGAGCGGTAGAGAGAACAGAGTGGCGACACTCCCATAGGGAACCGTTGGAAAGGGGGTGGGACATTTTTTCTGCGCAGCTTCCGGGTTGTGGAGCTCTGTATAGTTCCAAACAACCCATAGAGCCCCATTCATTTCCACTACTTATCAAACATTTTTAGCTGTATGTTGCTTTGTTTTAAAAAAATAATGAATTTCATGTCATTAATATACTTAATACTGTTATTGTTTAGCATTTGCTCAGCACTAAATGTTACATGTTTATCTTAATTAATAGGTATAACCCAATTTAGCTTAGTCAGTTAAGCTTAATTAATGACACACGAGTCTTCACCTAAAATGAGTTGATTAATCAAGAGTCTTGTTACAGAAATGATCATAAAACATTAGAACCACAATAAATCATTATACTTTTACTTTCATACTTAAGTACATTTGAAGGTAAATTTAGTTTAGTACTTTAGTGGAGGTAAAGAGTATTTTTACTTTTACTACTACTTTTACTGGAGTAATATTTTACCTTGGATATCTCTACTTTAACTCAACTACATGGTTTGTGTACCTTGTCCACCACTTACATTAGACAAAATGAACTAGTGCATATTCATAATGAATTCATTAATGTATTACATGTAGGAATCAATTATTAATCACTCATGAAATAAGAGATGAATGAATGCTTTTTCATGTACCTGCACTATAATGTTTTTGGTACGGTAATGTGTTTATCAATCTGTTCATTCAGTGCAGGTAAACCTTATGAATCCAGCACATGACTTAGTGTTTAGCCAAAATGATTATTATTATGAATCCTCAGGAAAGTGAAGGGAGATTAGTTTATGCAAAAAACAAAACATAAAAAACTTTAATGTCTATACTGTATATTGTCTCTACTACTTAATGATATCGCATTATGTAATGTATGCTAATATAATGTACTGTGTGTTAACAAGAACGACCTATTAACAAGTCATTATAAACATCAATCTTCCACTTTATATACCAAATTGACATTAAAGCAGATGCAGTAAATGTAAACGCTGTTGAAAATACCCAGAAATTGTACAAATGTTTATTATTTGCCGTTTAATATTTCATTTACTGCTGCCTGTCCCATTTGAGAACATGACAGTGCCGGGTTTGTTTGGAACTATTGAGGGTGACATGAACCACGTGACCGCGTAGCGGCGAGATCAAGGAGTGTCGCAACTCTCTCTATCTACGGCTCTGAGAGAGAGTAACCGGACAGGACAGGGTTTGACCACAGACCACTGGAGCAATGCAACACTCACACTACCTGTTTTGTGCTCACTTGGTGTGGTCTTATTTTAACAGGACAGAACTCACTAGCTACATGATTCTAGATCAAAGTCCAAAAAAACAGAAGAATCAGAATGAGCATGTTTAATTATATTTATTAACAGGTTATTAACAGGTTAGTTCCAAGTTAGTTCCGACCTTACAATCTGATTGGTTGAGAAGCGTTCTAACCGTGCTGATATTCGTGATAACAGCACGGCCTTTTCACACCACAACTGTATTACTCCGCTGACGTGTTGCCAGTAACAACAAGCTTCATGCACACAAACGCGCACGCAGGCGACACAGACTTTTTTTCCCGACCGCGTTTTAAATTCGTTATCTGATATACAATCTAGTGCACTGTGTAGGGAACATAAATCAATTGTCTAATTCACTATCTAGTGCACTATGTAGGGAACATAAATCAATTGTCTAATTCACTATCTAGTGCACTATGTAGGGAACATAAATCAATTGTCTAATTCACTATCTAGTGCACTATGTAGGGAACATAAATCAATTGTCTAATTCACTATCTAGTGCACTATGTAGGGAACATAAATCAATTGTCTAATTCACTATCTAGTGCACTATGTAGGGAACATAAATCAATTGTCTAATTCACTATCTAGTGCACTATGTAGGGAACATAAATCAATTGTCTAATTCACTATCTAGTGCACTATGTAGGGAACATAAATCTGTTTTCTGATATACAATCTAGCGCACTGTGTAGGGAACATAAATCAATTGTCTAATTCACTATCTAGCGCACTGTATAGGGAACATAAATCAATTGTCTAATTCACTATCTAGTGCACTATGTAGGGAACATAAATCCTTGATCTGATACACAATCTAGTGCACTATGTAGGGACATAATGTAACATTAATGTGTTTGTAATGCGAACAGTTAGTTTAATAGCCCAGTTAACAGCTTCTAAAAGTTCTGTTATCACCCATAATCCTTTGGTGTGTGCAAGAGGTTTTTATTTCTTTTTTCCCTTCGGAGGTTCTTGCCTTCTTCTTCTTGTTCTTCTTTCCTCCCTGAAATGTTTTTGCAACTTGGGATGTCTGCTTTGTAGTGTTAAACTATATATTCGTTGTGGAACTACTTTTTGGCGGAAGGTATTGTCAATATTAAAGCATATTTATTATAAAATTCAGGGCTTCTTTGATTTATTTTCTTTCTTTATTTTGTAAAAACTGTTGTATAAAAGCAATAGAACACTCGAGGTCGTGTGTTATCGCGAATAACATCACGGCTGTGATGATCTACGGCACTCGCCTTGATGTTATTCGTGATGTTATTCGTGATAACACACTCCCTCTCGTGTTCTATTGCTTAATTAATGTTTATTATATATTTTCATTAAGCACTTTACCCTGGTCAGGGTTACAGCACCACCTGAACACACTCAGCGCAACACATAGAGCCTCACACTCTTTGGGGCTTTTAGCGTAGTGGTTTACCCATTGCTTGTTTTTCAGAGGTCAGAGGGAACAGGGGTATTTACAGAAAGCCCACACAGACACATGAGAACATGCAAAAACTCAATCACAGACAGGGACTTAATTTCTTATTCCTGAAAGACTAATATCACATAAAGCTGGGCGGTATGACCAAATATCACGGTATTTTTTAGGATTCTGATGGTTTCACGGTATATCACAGTATGTTTTTTTTGTATGACTGTGGCTGATTCTACTGTCATAAGTACATAGAATATAACAAGTTTTAATTGTACCATGTATATAATGAAGGTTTTGAGTACTATAAGCTTTGCTTGGCCCCACAAAATGACACAATATATGATGGAATCAGTACACGTGAACAAGGGCAATAAATAAATTTTTTTATGTTTATTTAATATTTAAATATTATACAATTACCCTCAGCTCTCCCTTTAACAAATAAAACCATATTTGAAAAGTGGACGACTTTAAATATCTCCGATTCCAGTTTGCTTATAACACTGAAATAGCAACTGACCTGAAGTATTTTCCCCGTAAGACGTACCTGGAATCCACTTTTTTAATTATTGCTCTGAAAGCTTCTTTCTCGACTGTCTATAGAGGAATCGTGTCCTTGCATGTGTGGATTGTTACTGCATTCGTAATGTCATTGTTTGCAACAGCCGTGGCTCGACAAACAGTACAGTATATCGTGTTTTAGTGTTTTAGTCTGTTCTAAACTGCCGACTCGCCTCATTTCTTTGGCACGTTGTTCCGAGGCATATTTGGTCTTCCTCTCTTCATCCTCCATCTGTTTTTGCTTATTTTTTTCACCATATTTAGGAAACCTCTCTTACCTGTTAACACTGTCATGCTAATGCTAAATGGCTAACTACTTAATCTGCACTGCGCTCCATAGCGCTCGTTATCTGATATACAATCTAGTGCACTGTGTAGGGAACATAAATCAATTGTCTAATTCACTATCTAGTGCACTATGTAGGGAACATAAATCAATTGTCTAATTCACTATCTAGTGCACTATGTAGGGAACATAAATCAATTGTCTAATTCACTATCTAGTGCACTATGTAGGGAACATAAATCAATTGTCTAATTCACTATCTAGTGCACTATGTAGGGAACATAAATCTGTTTTCTGATATACAATCTAGCGCACTGTGTAGGGAACATAAATCAATTGTCTAATTCACTATCTAGCGCACTGTGTAGGGAACATAAATCAATTGTCTAATTCACTATCTAGTGCACTATGTAGGGAACATAAATCCTTGATCTGATACACAATCTAGTGCACTATGTAGGGACATAATGTAACATTAATGTGTTTGTAATGCGAACAGTTAGTTTAATAGCCCAGTTAACAGCTTCTAAAGGTTCTGTTATCACCCATAATCCTTTGGTGTGTGCAAGAGGTTTTTATTTCTTTTTTCCCTTCGGAGGTTCTTGCCTTCTTCTTCTTGTTCTTCTTTCCTCCCTGAAATGTTTTTGCAACTTGGGATGTCTGCTTTGTAGTGTTAAACTATATATTCGTTGTGGAACTACTTTTTGGCGGAAGGATTTGTCAATATTAAAGCATATTTATTATAAAATTCAGGGCTTCTTTGATTTATTTTCTTTCTTTATTTTGTAAAAACTGTTGTATAAAAGCAATAGAACACTCGAGGTCGTGTGTTATCGCGAATAACATCACGGCTGTGATGATCTACGGCACTCGCCTTGATGTTATTCGTGATGTTATTCGTGATAACACACTCCCTCTCGTGTTCTATTGCTTAATTAATGTTTATTATATATTTTCATTAAGCACTTTAGCCTGGTCAGGGTTACAGCACCACCTGAACACACTCAGCGCAACACATAGAGCCTCACACTCTTTGGGGCTTTTAGCGTAGTGGTTTACCCATTGCTTGTTTTTCAGAGGTCAGAGGGAACAGGGGTATTTACAGAAAGCCCACACAGACACATGAGAACATGCAAAAACTCAATCACAGACAGGGACTTAATTTCTTATTCCTGAAAGACTAATATCACATAAAGCTGGGCGGTATGACCAAATATCACGGTATTTTTTAGGATTCTGATGGTTTCACGGTATATCACAGTATGTTTTTTTTGTATGACTGTGGCTGATTCTACTGTCATAAGTACATAGAATATAACAAGTTTTAATTGTACCATGTATATAATGAAGGTTTTGAGTACTATAAGCTTTGCTTGGCCCCACAAAATGACACAATATATGATGGAATCAGTACACGTGAACAAGGGCAATATAAAATATTTGAAAAGTGGACGACTTTAAATATCTCCGATTCCAGTTTGCTTATAACACTGAAATAGCAACTGACCTGAAGTATTTTCCCCGTAAGACGTACCTGGAATCCACTTTTTTAATTATTGCTCTGAAAGCTTCTTTCTCGACTGTCTATAGAGGAATCGTGTCCTTGCATGTGTGGATTGTTACTGCATTCGTAATGTCATTGTTTGCAACAGCCGTGGCTCGACAAACAGTACAGTATATCGTGTTTTAGTGTTTTAGTCTGTTCTAAACTGCCGACTCGCCTCATTTCTTTGGCACGTTGTTCCGAGGCATATTTGGTCTTCCTCTCTTCATCCTCCATCTGTTTTTGCTTATTTTTTTCACCATATTTAGGAAACCTCTCTTACCTGTTAACACTGTCATGCTAATGCTAAATGGCTAACTACTTAATCTGCACTGCGCTCCATAGCGCTTTTAGCGGCGAAAAATATTATATGATCTGCTGCCCTTTGAAGCCTACAGCTGTTAAAATTAACTATGTTTTGGTATGGTGGTATATGAAAAATCCATACCGTATAAGGAATCAAATACGGTATACCGAATGTACCATCAAACCGCCCAGCCCTAATATCACACATGGGTTCTTCAAGCTAATGTATCTAGTGCCTTGCATTAAGCTAACCAGAGGCAAGAAAAAGAAAAAAACTAATACAGACAAATGTTAGTGGACGTGTGTTGTAATTCACAGTACATTTTTTGCAGCTGATGTTCCAAGTGTGAAAGAGACTCCAGATTATCTAAACAGGTTTACCTCATTAATCTGCCAAAAAACTCAAATTAATGGTGTGTAAAAATCAACTGCATCTGCATCTTATACAACCCCACATCGAAAACAGCTGGCCTAGGAGTTCGCCATGTTTGCATTTGTGAGAATTAAAGCTTGAGTCCCATGGAAAGTGTCAATAACAGGTATAAACAAGCCAACCCAAACCTTTTTAAGGCATTAATTACTTCAACATTTGAACAGGGTCTTGATTATTTTGTTGATGGTTGTGTTTCAAGGGCGGCACGGTGGCTCCCAGTAAGAAGGTCCTGGATTTGGTTCCCAGGTGGAGCAGTCGGGGTCCTTTCTGTGTGGAGTTTGTATATTGTACCTGTGGCTGTGTGGGTTTTCTGTGGGAACTCCGGTTTCCTTCCACAGTCCAAACACATGCAGTCAGGTGAATTGGAGATACAAAATTGCACTTAGTTTGAGTGTGAATGTGTGTGTGTGAGTGTGTTTGCCCTGTGCTGGACTGGCAACCTGGTTGGGGTGTTTTCTACAGTTCGCCCAGTAAATTGTACCCACCACGACCCTGAATGGGATAAAGCGGTGGCAAAACAGACAATGAATGAATGAATAATTGTGTTTCATTGTTCCAGATTTGCTTTCATACATTCATTGCCTGTTATTACCTCTTTATACTGGTCAGGGTTGTGGTGGGTACAATTCACTGAGCAAAATGTTTCAGATATTCCACCTTTAATATATAATAAAAAATATAAAAAATATAATAAAGCACCTTAAACCTCGGACTTGCCTTTTTTCTCTCAAACTTTTAGTGATCACTGAGATTTAAGGCTAAATTGATCTCGGATGACCAGCTGACACGCTTACTTGATTTCCTCTGGATGACGTTCTCTCTGCAGGTGACTCCTCGTGTTTCTCAGAGAGGTTTTGGCTGACCTGCTCAGCTCTGTCAGCTCCATTATTCCTTTGTGAATCAGTAATGTGCCGTCATTAGGAGCTCAGAGAACAGCTGTTGAGTTTCTGTTCTGCAAATGTCCAACGTCATACTTCTTAACACTTATGATGCATGATTTCTCTGAGGTTTCTCCTGAGGAAGGAAAAAAAGTGTCGTTGTCTATGACTGAATGATTGGAACACACACATTGAGTGTCAGGAAAGCATAAATTTTTAATAGGGCTGGCTCGATACCACTTTTTTATGTCCGATAATGCAAATTGAGTAACCGCCGGAACCGATACCAATCCGATAACGTAATTTCTCCTCTCAAACAACTAAGCAGTAATAATACACGTCTCAATGCACCATGGTTAAACTAGCTATCTAAATAACGATGCTCAGACTGTGAAACTAATATTCTAAATGAATAAATTCAGAACCTACAACATCACACTTATGCACAACTGCTGTTTTGATTTTCACTTTTACACACAGAACATTTAGCGGCATTTTGGCAGCACCGTACAAACATTTAAAATGTGACACATCTCGCTTTACGGCTTGTCAATTGGAAGATGTGGATGTCAGTCAAACACGATGGACCAATTAGAATTGACGCAAAGTTGAGATTTTCCGTTAAAGTTCTGTCACGTTTTTAGATGATTAAAAACCAAAGCGTGCTTATTAAAAAACCCTGCTGGATTTTGAAGAGGACATCTGTGACTAAACAGGAAATGGTGTAGTTTGTTTTATTTCATAAAACTAATGGATTAATCGTTGAGGATGTGAGAGATCTCCAAGATAGGTTTTCTTTATCTCAGGTGAGCGATTTATCATTTATAAAGTGATTTTTATTGTGTTTAAACAGTGTTGTTAGATGTGGCAGTAGTAGATGATTTTTATTGTGTTTAAACAGTGTTGTTAGATGTGGCAGGAGTAGATGATTTTTTAAAATGCTAAAAGTTGAAGTAGATCAGTGTGTTTAAATTTCTGAATGGCTGTTGTGGATGAGTTGTAGATCAGTAGCACATGTTAATGATACCATCAAGATGCACCTTGTTACGGCAGTTGCAGAGTGAGTGGCAATAAACGGCACTCTGTTGGAACGTATCTTCGTGTGTTATTTGCTTTACACACAAACAATGGCCTTATTAAGTGTTATTAACATTAAGTGTTATTTACATTAAGCAACAGTATCGGATTGGATTACACATTTTTTTCCCTTCAGATTTCCGATCCAGTGATTTGGGCCAATATCGGACTGATACCGATACAGAGTATCGGATTGGTGCCAGCCCTAATTTTTTATAAGATTATTGTAAGTTTTCTAAGAAAATAAAAGACTTGCTGGGTCACTTGTGTTTGTTTTATGTAATTTAGCTCTTTTCACCTCAGTGGCCACCAACGACAAACCTCTCTGACCACTAAAAATGGCAAAACTTAATGAATTGAAGTAAAAGTGTGATTTTGATTTTCTTGCACCGTCCACATATTCTTGATAGGGTTATTCATAGCCCAATTTCGCCATTCTGAAATCTGAAAATCTGAAAATTAATTTATTTATTTATCAGGATTTTAACGTCATGTTTTACACTTTGGTTACATTCATGACAGAAACTGTAGTTACTCGTTACACAAGATTCATCATTTTACACGTTTTTTTTTTGTTTATCTATTGTTTTTGTTTATATATTTTTGTTTTCTCCCAATTTAGTGTTGTCAATTTGTCTTCTGCTGCTGGGGATCCTCGATATTTTGCAGTCGAGGTGGATATATTGCTGCTCGCCTCCTCCGACCCGCGCACAGCCCTTAACGAAACCATTTTCCACACATGCACTCTGCACAGATGCCTCTATCCACCAATCAGAGTCCTTACATAGCGTTTGAAGACCCCGCCCACATATTCCGGTCATCCCTCTCTACAGGCGTTGCCAATTATGCCCACTAGTCGGCACCCAGTTGACCAGTGGCAACGCCAAGTTTAATATCAAACACAGTCACGACCAAATTTGTAGCTCCAATTCACCTCACTTGCACGTCTATGTACTGTGGGAGGAAAACCTGAGCTACCGGAAGAAACCCACAAAGACACGGGGAGAACATGCAAACTCCACACAGAAAGGACCCGGACAGCTTGACCTGGGAATCAAACCCAGGACCTTCTTGCTGTGTGTCACCCCTGGCTAGTCCTAAGTACCTGAATTGTATCCTCACCTCTGGTCACTGCCTCTAAGGAATTTTGCTTATTTTCCTGTAACTGTGTGGGTTTTATTGGCTGTTTTGAGTGTTTACTAGGTGTGAGTGAGTAAGTGAGTGAGTGTTGTCCTGCATTTGATTGGCAACCTATCCAAAGTGTAAGCCATGTGTTTCCAAGTGGTGTTGAAAAAGTGTCCTGTAAGGACATCTAAACTGGTTTGGAGTTCCTAAAGAAGCCATTTAAACACAGCAATGCATATTTTAACATTATATTTGTACTAATTTCATTTATTTTACTTTACAGGTTAGTCTGAAATAGTTTTTATGTTTATTTATGAAGATCAGGGCTTTAACTGACATAAATTATTAAAAACCCGGTCACTACAGCAATCTATATCCACTAGGGGGCAGGTCGAAACCCAAACATCACTGGTTCATGTCAACTTCATACGTGTATTGTTATTAACCTCTTCCACGTCGCTTATGCATGTGAAGGGTCCACAATCAACTGGCTATAGTGTAAAAATACATCCTGTTCAAGGGGACATTTCATAGCAGGGCATTAAACAATCACACAAAATCACATACAATATATGAACAATTAGAGTCACAAATTTACACCGATCAGCCATAACCATTAAAACTACCTCACACTGTCCATTTTATCAGCACCATTTACCATATAGAAGCACTTTGTAGTTCTACAATTACTGACTGTAGTCCATTTATTTCTCTACATACCTTGTAGAGCCTGCTCTCACCGTGTTCTTTAATGGTCAGGACCACCACAGAGCAGGTATTATTTAGGTGGTGGATCATTCTCAGCACTGCAGTGACACTGACATGGTGGTGGTGTGTTAGTGTGTGTTGTGCTGGTACGAGTGGATCAGACACAGCAGTGCTCCTAGAGTTTTTACATACCGTGTCCACTCACTGTCCACTCTATTAGACACTCCTACCTAGTTGGTCCACCTTGTAGATGTAAAGTCAGAGACGATCGCTCATCTATTGCTGCTGTTTGAGTCGGTCATCTTCTAGACCTTCATCAGTGGTCACAGGACGCTGCACACGGGGCGCTGTTGACTGGATATTTTTGGTTGGTGGACGATTCTCAGTCCAGCAGTGACAGTGAGGTGTTTAAAAACTCCATCAGCGCTGCTGTGTCTGATCCACTCATACCAGCACAACACACACTAACACACCACCACCATGTCAGTGTCGCTGCAGTGCTGAGAATCATCCACCACCTAAATAATACCTGCTCTGTGGTGGTCCTGTGGGGGTCCTGACCATTGAAGAACAGGGTGGAAGCAGGGGATTAGGCTCCCCAAAACCCATGTTGCTGAATGACCGTTTTGATCCTTAGGGGGCTCGGATCACAGAATCATGTCCGTCTGCCCTGCCCTTAATGGCTGTAAGCACAGACAGTTTCTGTGTCTCATTTGGTTATGCACTGCACCTGTTAGAGCTTGTTGGTATGGTGTTCTTGTTGGCTTTTGCTTGTTGGTATGATATTCATGCCTCAGTGACACCTCAAGCTCTTTAAGCTTGATATCTTTTGCTTCCCCCAGCTCATATGCTGGCATTCATTGATCTTTTCTGAAGAACTTTGGGTTGTCCTGGATTAACTGCACTGGATGGGTGAGCTGCCTCTAAAGGACGTGTGACAACAGCCACTTTTTTTAATTGTCGACTGGCATATATTGAGCTTCTCTCTCTTTTATTTCTTCTTGCAAAAAGAGTTATCACACACTGGTGGACTGAGTAGCTAGTGCTGTGGTAACTCAGTTTTCACCGCTTTCCTTTAGTCATATTGCTTCTTATTTTCCTTTGTGGTTGTGCGTTTCACTCAGGACTTGTCCCCAATAGTCCTGTGGGGCAAGCACATGGCCGCCTGAGTTTTCCACCCAAGCATAGAAGTCCGATTTTTTTTCGGAGCGAGCGCGTGGACTGTGATATCACCTACACTAATGTGCTTGTCTTCCCCCAACCCATTTCTGTTTTTTTTACCACATTTTATTTTATAGTGTAATTTTTGTTTGTGGCTTTTTAGTTACAGAATTATTCTGTCTTCAATAAGCACCCTGCATATTGGGTTCATCTTTCTTGGTCTTGAAGGAACAGGGCTACACCTGCCGCCTCAGTGGCAAGGCAAGGCAAGGCATGCCACTCCCTGTTACAGTGCCACCATATGCTTTTATTACAATAGAAATATCAAAAACTCTGATGTGTTCTGAAAACGATTTTGAAAACACATTTTATATAGTTTTTTAAACAAATATGGATTTATTTACGTTTACTAAAACCCCAAATCAGAAAAAGTTGGGACAGTATGGAAAATGCAAATAAAATAAAATTGCAGAGTTTCTTACATTTACTTTGACTTTTATTTGATGTCAGACAGGATGAACATGAGATATTTCATGTTTTATCTGCTCAACTTCATTTCATTTATTAATAAACATCCATTCCTGCATTTCAGGCCTGCAACACATTCCAAAAAAATTGGGAAGGGGGCAATTTAGGGCTAGTAATGAGGTGAAAAAACTAAATAATGATGTGATTCCAAACAGGTGATGTCAACAGGTGATTGTGATCATGGTTTGGTACAAATGCAGCATCCAGGAAAGGCTTTGATGAGCAAAGATGATCAGAGAATCTCCAGTTTGTCAAGAAATGCACGAGAAAATGATTGAAATGTTTAAAAACAATGAACCTCAAAGAAAGATTGGAAGGGATTTGCATATTTTTCCCTCTACAGTGCAGAATATCATTAAACCATTCAAGGAATCGGGAGGAATTTCAGTACGTAAAGGCCAAGGGTGCAAGCTTAAGCTGAACACCTGTGATCTTCAATCCCTCAGACGGCGCTGCATCAAGAACCTCCACTCAACAATATCTGATATAACCACATGGGTGAGGGATTAGTTTGGCAAACCTTTGTCAAGCACTACAATACAGAGTTACTGCACAAATGATACTTAAAACTTTACTGTGCAAAAAAGAAGCCTTATGTTAACCATGTCCAGAAGCGGCGTCAACTTCTCTGGGCTTTGAGGTATCTAGGATGGACCATCACACAGTGGAAACGTGTATTGTGGTCAGATGAATCAGCATTCCAGGTCTTTTTTGGAAAAAATGGACACTGTGTGCTCCGGACCAAAGATGAAAAGGACCATCCAGACTGTTATCAGCTACAAGTCCAAAAGCCAGGGTCTGTCATGGTATGGGGTTGTGTCAGTGCCCTTGGCAAAGGTCATTAACACTCTGTGATGCAGCATTAATGCAGAAAAGTACATTGAGATCTTTGAGCAACATATGCTGCCTTCAAGACGTCGTCTTTTCCAGGGACGTCCAGCATTTTTCAGCAAGACGATGCAAAACCACCTGCTGCACACATTACAAAGGCATGGCTGCGGAAGAAGAGGGTACGGGTACTGGACTGGCCTGCCTGCAGTCCTGACCTGTCCCCAAGAGAAAATGTGTGGAGCATTTTAAAACAAAAAATCTTAAGACGTGTTTGCAGGAAGAATAGGACAAAATAAAAGCTGAGACACTAAATCACTTGGTCTCCTCGGTGCCAAAACGTCTTTTAAGTGTGGTGAAAAGGAACGGCAGCATTACATAGTCGTAAATGCTTTACTGTCCCAACTTTTTTTGGAATGTGTTGCAGGTCTGAAATGCAGGAATGGATGTTTATTAATAAATGAAATGAAGTTGAGCAGACAAAACATGAAATATCTCAGATTCATCCTGTCTGACATACAAAGTCAAAGTAAATGTAAGAAACTCTGTGTTTTTATTATTTGGATTTTCCATGCTGTCCCAACTTTTCTGATTTGGGGTTGTAACTGCTGCATTATGACCAGGAAACACTGGTTGCAAATGAGGAATAAACCCGGTACAGGACACCAGTCTATTACAGCACAACATGGAGTCAATTTAAAGCAGGCAACCAACTATTGGAAGGAAACCAACGTACCAGGAGGAAACCCATGCAGACATGGGGAAAACTGTGTACAGATAGTAACCAAAGTTGGTGATCAAATCCAGGTCTGTAGGAGGCAGATTATATACATTGACAAAAGGCAGCTTTTAAAGGCTGTTGCTGATCTGAAAAAGCCTTCACAGATTCCCATCAGTCATAGAGGGCTCATTTACTTTAGGTGTTACATGGTCATGTGAACACCAGCCTCAATAGGCTCAAGGCTTTTTTGATCATCCATGTTCCTGTTTAGCGTGAAACACATAATTCGGTTCATGTTGCTTTCTGTCTGTTGCTTTTTTCTTGACTTGGAAGCTCTCCAGCATGGTAAGGAATAAATTATATCAGTTTCTGGGAAGCGGTTGTAGTGCAAACAAACAAAAACGTGCTAATAGTCGGGCTTTTTCACACCTAGAGAACTTTTGTGGTCGACACTTGATGGAAACTGAGTGTCAGGAACACACAAATGCAGGGGCAGACATGTGATCATGTACTTTGGTGTATCTGAATGGTAAGAAGAGTCATTTTAAAAAGTGAATAAAAAAATCCAGATTTAAGAGCAAAGGAAAGGATAACTCAGACAGTGTGTTGTTTGTGATTTCATGAAGATGCATTGTGTTAAGAAAGACAGAGTTGGTGATGGAAGCCCTAGCGAGCTAAAGCCGAGCGCTTTGATCTCGGCTCATCGCGGCTCGTTTTCCCAGCCCCCATCTGGACTCACTTTTCTCAGGTCTGTTTTGCATCTCGCTCTCTCGTTCTTTTATAGCCCCAAGAGCGCTCGTAAAATAAGTCCTTCTCAAACGCCGTTCCTATTCTCCACTGCCTGCAGTGATGGAGGGCCCACTTGCTTCTTCCCTGATGTGCAGGATCTACAGTGCAGAACTTTTAGGCAAAAAAAAAATACAATCATAATCCTGAATGTTTCACAACAACGCTCGCTTGCTAACAAGTAAAGGAAGCACAGAGAGTTGAAGCCAAAAGTTACACACACTTGTAAACGACGTGCAGCTATGCAACAAGTTCTGAAACTGTTGTTTTACTCTGACTGACTCACTCTTTGATTCATTTATTCATTGTCTGTTTTACCACTTCTGTATCCTGGTTGGAGTGGGTCTGATTCATTGGCCAAAAGGCAGGAAACACTCCGAACAGGTTGCCAGTCCATCACACAACAAACACACATTCACACACTCACCGACTTTATGTCTTTGGACTTGTGGGAGAAAACACCCAGCAGAAACCTACAGTGGGGGACAGTAGGGACAGTGGTAGCCTAGTGTGTAGAGCTTTGGGCTATCAACTGAAGGGTTGAGAGTTCAAATCCCAGCTCTGCCATGCAACCACTTTTGAGTCCTTGAGCAAGGCCCTTAACCCTCTCTGCTCCAGGGGCGCCATGCAATGGCTGACCCTGCGCTCTGACCCCAGCTTCCAAACATGCTGGGATATGCGAAGAAAGAGTTTCATTGTACTGTCCACCTGTAAATGTACACCGATGAGGCATAACATTATGACCACTAACAGGTGAAGTGAATAACACTGATTATTGCTTCATCACGGCACCTGTTAGTGGGGATAATTTGATTTTATCCTCAAAGTTGATGTTAGAAGCAGGAAAAATGGGCGAGCGTGAGGATCTGAGCGAGTTTGACAAGGACCAAATTGTGATGGCTAGACGACTGGGTCAGATCATCTCCAAAACTGCAGCTCTTGTGGGGTGTTCCCAGTCTGCAGTGGTCAGTATCTATCAAAAGGTCCAAGGAAGGAACAGTGGTAAACCAGCGACAGGGTCATGGGCGACCAAGGCTCATTGATGCATGTGGGGAGCGAAGGCTGGCCCATGTGGTCAGATCCAACAGACGAGCTACTGTAGCTCAAACTGCTGAAGAAGTTAATGCTGGTTCTGATAGAAAGGTGTCAGAATACACAGAGCATCACAGTTTGTTGTGTATGGGGCCAACATAATATTAGGAAGGTGGTCATAATGTTATGTCTGATCGGTGTATATATGACAAATAAAGGCATTCACTGGGAGAACATGCAAACCCCACACAGAAAGGACCCTTATCGTCCGGCCGGGAAATCAAACCCAGGTCCTTCTTGCTGTGAGTTGACAACACTACCCACTGCACCACCGTGCCGCCATTTACATAAGATTGTTTATTTGAATTTTTGAACTTTCCAGCCTTGGCAAAATAAACCAGTTCCATGCACAAATCTGAATTCCAAAAACATGAAGGCTCTATAAAATGCTGAACATAAGCGAAATCCCAAATCTGTAAAAGCTTTACTTGTATTAAACTGAGAGTACAAAAGCAATATTTAATATTTTACATGATGTATTTGTTTTTCTAAATGAACATACTTTCCAAACTTGGGGCCAGCAACACATTCCAAATAGCTGGAACAGGAACACCAATATGTTACATCGCCTTTACTTTTAAACACCACTAAATCATTTGGGAACTGCCTATTTGGACTGCAGGCAGGGCAGTCTAGCACCCAACAGCACTGTCTGATTACACAGCCATGCTGTTGTAACTCATGCAGAATGTGGCTTGGCAGGAAAACAATTAAGTGCATCATCCAGCTAATACCATCTGTACAGTGAAACATGGTGGTGGCAGCATCATGCTGCAGGATTGCTTCTCAGCACCAGAGACTGGGAGGCTGGTAAAATGAGGGATGGATGAATGCAAATTAAAGCAACAGCACACCTTTCAACACCATACTGGAGAGTCTCTGAATGTCCTAGACCTAAAACCCTATAAAATATCTGTGCAGAGACCTGAAGATCGCACTTCACAGACACTCGCCATTCAATCTGAAGGAGCTTGAGAGGATCTTCCATTAAAGGGGGGTTTTATATCAGCTGTGCTACTGACCTGACCGGATGTCTAACAGACACAGTAGGCCATACATGGCCGTACATGGGGCTTGTAGAGCCAAATCCAAGAAGACTTGCAGCTGTAACTGCTGCCAAAGGGGCTTCTTCAGATTTTTGAATAACAGGTTCGAATTCTGTTAGATATGTTAAGTGTCCATATACTTATGGTACTGGATTAAAAAAAAAAAAGTATTTTCTCCCAATTTAGCGAGTCAATTTGTCTTCCGATGCTGAGGGATACCAGATTGCATCCGAGGAGAGCACGTCACTGTCCACGCCTCTTCCGACACGTGCACAGCCCTCCTCTTCTTGCCCGTGCATTCTGCACAGATGTCTGTTCCTTACACAGCGTATGAAGATCCCACCCACACATAGTCTGGTGACCAATTAGTATCTGCCAATTAAAAATAGGACTAGATACTAAAAATCTAGTGACTAGATCTAGTGACTAGATCTAGTGACTAGATACTTTTGTGACTAGATAATAGAGAGATTTTAGTTTTTGATTTTGTCTTCACTTCGTCGATGTCTCTTCTGTTTAATGGTATATTTCATGGTATATTCGATTCTTTAGATTCATACTGCATTTCAGTAGCTTTGTTATGCTTCAACGCATTAACAATTTCATACATGCTCTATTAAGCAAAAGTATCCCAAAGGACCCTTTATATCCATTTGTAGGACATGAGAAAGTGCAAAGGGCATGGACATAAAAGAAGCAATCATATACATAATGAATGTGTTGGTCACTCTCAAGCAAAGTGGCCTTTATATTTGACCAATGTCCTGTAACCATTTCCCCATTCATTTATTTTTGTTTCTTCCGCTTGCTGCAAACAAAGGACAGGCGTCCCGCGGCTCCCCAGGTGGTGGCGGTGGGTGAAGTGTCGGGTGTGGGAAGAGAGAAGGGGTGGTGTTCAGTGTAAACAGGGCCAGATACAGGTGGGGTTAGATTTGTGTGAACCCTCCAGGCATGGCTTCAACAGGGGAGTCGAGATGGCCTGACCTACAATAAATATCCTCCGCTGACTTTTCTTGATAAAAAAGCAGCACCACAGCAGGAAGTGCAGGCAAGACGGAGGGTGGAATTCCCTCCAAAGAGTAAATAAACATGGCTTTGTTGGTACTATTGGAATGATGAATATTATGCATTCAGTACAACAAGACTAAGGAATGTTGGGCATGTGTTGGTTTTGCACTTTTTGTAAATTAAAGGGGTTTTATAACCAAACACTGCATGAAACAGCATATATACAATAAGGGATTGGAATATACATTGTGAGTCTCAGGCAGTCATTGTCTATACCAGACTAGGCCTTTCCTGATTGCTTTACAGTATTTATGCTTAATAGGGCTGGCTCGATACCACTTTTTTATGGCCGATATGATGCCGTTAGCGCAGATTGAGTATCTGCCAATACCGATACTAATCCGATACGTCATCACTCCTCTCAAACAACTAAGCAGTAATAATACACGTCTCAATGCACCATGGTTAAAGTAGCTATCTAAATAACAATGCTCAGACTGTGAAACAAATATTCTAAAATAATAAATACAGAAGCTACAACATCACACTTATGCAAAGCTGCTGTTTTTATTTTCACTTTTACACACAGAACATTTAGCAGCATTTTTGGTTTCACGTACGTTCCAGCTGTTGTTCATGTGACACATCTCGCTTTACTGCATGTCGTCTAAAGTGTCTACTATTGGAACATGTGGATGTCACTTTATAGACACGTTTCCTCTGGGTACTTCAGTTTCTGGCTCTAAATTGCCTTAGATGTAAGTAAGTTAGTGAATGATGTCCTGCTATCTATTGGTGCCCTGTCCAGGGCATTCTCCTTGTACCAGTCCTACTGTGATAATGTAGTTTGTAACAGTGAAGAAATAAATACATTATTAAGAGTTTCTAGATCAGTTTTTTTTTTTACGTAATTCAATTGTTGTATGGGTTAAAATGACCCAGTTTAAAGAAATAATAGTAAAACACTCTTCAAACGTCTCTTTGAATTTTGCATCTGGTCCGTATTTTCTACTGTCAAAATCCCTAAGACCACTAAATGCGCTCTCATCAAAGAAAAACAGCAGCTGTGCAACAAAAGCTCTCGGATTGACCTGGCAGTGGCCGCAACATTGTCTGTGCACTTTTTCAAGTTGAATAACAGTCATTATGGAAGAAGAGGAAGAGAGTAGCAGACACGCAGGTCACGTAAAATGTGAGCGCTGTCTCAGATAGAGGTCTGGATAGATCTTATTGAAGCAAAGCAATGTAGGAAATATCTGTAACAACTGTTTCATTTTTCCAGGTCATCTTAAAATGACGCCTGTGCTTTTCTTTAATTAAATTGACCAGTGATAAGACATGCACTGATAAGCCGTAACATTAAAACCACCTCCTTGTTTCTACACTCACTGTCCATTTTATCAGCTCCACTTACCATATAGAAGCACTTTGTAGTTCTACAATTACTGCCTGTAGTCCATCTGTTTCTCTGAATGCTTTGTTAGCCTCCTTTCATGCTGTCCTTCAATGGTCAGGACCCCCACAGGACCACCACAGAGCAGCTATTATTTAGGTGGTGGATCATTCTCAGCACTGCAGTGACACTGACATGGTGGTGGTGTGTTAGTGTGTGTTGAGCTGGTATGAGTGGATCAGACACAGCAGCGCTGCTGGAGTTTTTAAAGAGAAACAGATGGACTACAGTCAGTAATTGTAGAACTACAAAGTGCTTCTATATGGTAAGTGGAGCTGATAAAACGGACAGTGAGAGTAGAAACAAGGAGGTGGTTTTAATGTTATGGCTGATCGGTGTGTATATAGGCTCAAAGGCCCAACAAGCAGCAACCTGGCAGTGGTAATGCTTGAACCAATGATCTTCTCATTACTAGTCCAGTACCTTAACTGCTGAGTTACCTCTTCCCCTTTTTAGTGTTTTTTTTTTCTCTTGTTTACAGAGCCTGGAGCATTTGCAAAGCTTATGGGTTCTTTGGTTTTTCTAAACATGTATTTTATTATCAGCTTCCAGAAAATAAAAATATCAAACATAAAAATGCCTTTTTATACTGAAAATCACTTGACCCTAAAAGCTACTTATCACATATTTTAAGGGTATTCTGAGGGTTACCAACCAGCGTTTTGTTGGAACAATTTAAATGAGAAATATTAATAATAAAGCAGGAAGTTAATGAAACCACTGGAGAACAATATCAGTGAGACTCTCGCACTGGCTTTGCCTTCGTTTCCTTTGGAGTGTAGTGGTGCCATTTAGCTTGCCGCCACGCTTACCTTAGCGCTTGCTAAAGCACTGACCTTTTCAAAGCGCCTCTAATGAGATGAACATTAGTAAAGCGACATGGTAAAGCGACCCAGGCGGTATGATGGAAAAGCTGATTGATGGACATGATGGAAAAGCTAATTCTCATCGATTCTTCTCGCACTCCAAGCTCTATAACACAATTTTAAAAGTGTGCAAAGCAGCAATTTCAGCCCAGTTCAAAACGCTTCTCATCTGAATGCCCCCTTAGACCTAAATCAGAATAAAATCAGTATTGTCCAGTTGGGCTACCTGCTAAATTCTAGTCTGTGTGTCTCTACACGTTATCATCTCTGTGCTGCGCCTCAAAAGAAGAAGCCAGTCAAGTGTTACGTTCCCGATAGTGTCTATGTACAGTTTATTTCTTACTTTATAAACTCAGCAAACTCTGAAGACGCTCAGTTACACTAGCAATCGGTTAGACAAGATGTTCAAGATGTCGAAGTGTAAAGCAGCTAAAAAACGACTCGGGTAACTGAGCTTGGAAAACTCTCAACCAAATCTGTGGACGCAAGGTGGAGGGGGGGGGGGGGGGGCACGGACATCATTCGACTTATGAGTGTTATTTAATGACTGCGGTGAAATGTGGCACTTTTCTTAAAAAATCTGTGAAATCTGTGATTTTTGAAAAACGAGGTCCATAAAATTAAGCACATTTTCCTGTGAATTTAGTAGAGCCTTAATGACAGTATTTATTATGGGAGCTTACTAGACTGAAGTTTGGAGATTATTGGAGACAGACTTCACACCACCACAGGATAATAATAAAACACGTTTACTTGAACATACAACTTAAAACGTGTTCCAGACAAAGTGGAGACACTTTTGGACATCTAGCTAAAGCGTCTTTGTTAACCCTACTCACTAAAACGGTAGGAAACCATGTTGTCATTTATATTGATGCTTTTCAGTCATATGAAATGAGAGAGAACGAGAGAGATTTGGAGTTCAGGGGCCACTCCAGCAGCACCTGACTTGGACCCAAACCCAGATGTGCTGTGGCTCAGGCATTCCACTCAGGCAGTACTTAATGTGGAGTCAATTAGATCATTAGTGTTCCAGATGTTGGTTACATCAGCCGATAGTTATTTACTGATAAGCCTTAAGGACTGACGCTCTCTCTCCTCTGTGGTAAAACTCTCTCATTTCCACCACAGAGCAGCATTTCGGTGGTGTTTTGACTACATGCTGACTACACATGCCACTTTCTGTGGGCATTCTTTGCCAATTATGGTTGTTTCTGATATTTCCTAGATCATACACAAGCATTCATTTAGCTCACATGGCTCTATAAAATGGTTCTCATAAACATGAAGTGAATCTAACAGAGAACGTAGCCGCAACTACATAATGGGCATCACGTGCACCATAAATTAACTTGGAAGCTGCCTAAAACTCCACTAAAATCTTAGTAAATGTGCTTTATCCCCGCCTCAGTGCACATTTCATACCACGTGGCATACCACGTTTATGTAACCCATTACCTCCTTACCTGCCTTTCAACAAGTCATATACATACATCTATTTTTAGGGGGCGCCTGGCTATCTAAAATCACAGTCCTAGAGAAATTTGGACAGTATGTCAAGGATGAGTTAAGGCTCGCCACTTTGTTACAGCAGTTTAAAAACATTCTTCAACAAGCAATTACAAGGATTTGAGTTATTTCAACATTTACTGAGAACACATGCAAATAAGGGAACACATTCTAAAGAGGGTATCAAACATTTCAGGGCTTCACAGGGTATCAACACTTACTAATTTACGTTCGTTCGTTCATTTAACAACACCACCAGTACCAGTACTAAAGCAGAAGAAGATTAACGTGGGGACTTTGCCACGATCAACAGGAACCTGATGACGAGGATAAGAATCCAAGACGACCAGTGCTGACAGTGGCTGCAGAGGTCTGCCGGACGCTTCCAACTATGAGGAAAACCGCCTAACCTGTGACCTGTGAGCTTTGGTAGAGGCGGCTCAAACTCGCCACGTCACAGAGACCGTCATAGAATACATGTGGGCATTTTATAGCAGTAGACAGCACCACCCGTCTACCACCCCCACATTCTGTTGGCTCTGCCGCTGTTGGTCCACGACTGTTTATTCGTCAGGTAAAATTCCTGCTTATTTCACAGCGAACCTCTATCCGCCACCTGAGGACGCGGTTGGTAGCCTGCAGCTCGGCCCACAACTACTAATTTACACACAGTACCTAATCCACAAAGTGGCATGTTTTGGGTTGAGAAATGTCAAAATACTGTGGCGATGGCGAGGAAACCAGTATAGAGCACAAAGTAGAGGCTAGATCTGAATACACAGACCCACTCCTGCTATGTCTACACAAGCACAGAACCCCATCAAACGCATCAAACACACTTAACGAAAACGGTGTGTGACAAAAACATGACAAAGCACACCATTAAAGGGCAAGCCGTAGCCTAGTCGTTAGGGTACTGGACTAGTAATCAAAAGGTCGCCGGTTCAAGCCCCACCACTGCCAGGTTGCCACTGTTAGGCCCTTGAGCAAAGCCCTTAACCCTCATTTGCTCAGATTGTATAGTGTCACAGTACTGTAAGTCGCTTTGGATAACAGCGTCTGCTAAATGCCAAAATGTAAATGTAAACATCAACACATAAATAGCCATTCCAACCACAAAACCCACTTTTTTATCCCCTAAAAATACTTCGGCCATGGTTGCAGACCCCCACAGCCGATGATGCACGCAGGGGAAACCCCCCTCCTGCCTATTATAATGGTGAACTGACAGGTCACCGCAATATTCTACTTCTTTGTCAAGTGTATATTAAAGTAAAATAAGTAACACATTTTTGGAAAGACTGTTGACTGATTGATTAGAACAATTGGTTGTTTTTTTTAGAACAATCAAATACAACAATTTGATTAATTGTTTTAAAAGTAGAACAATTTCACTGCAAATGAAGAACTTGTAAACACCCACCTGCCAACTGTCCAATGCAATTCAAGTTATTTTTCTTTTCTGTAGGTCTCTGTGCAAACGTTTTAAAACTCATGAGTACAGATGAGTAGTTATGAAGCCTAAACCCTAAAAAAGCCTAAAACTTAAAAAAAACTTTCTTCTTCCTATATGAACATCAGTACCCTAAACTCATCACTGCTCCCTAATCGGTCAACTAACTCATAACACCATAAAGACTAACCATAGCAAAAAAAAAAAAACTATGGTTTATTTTATTTATTAATGACAGGAACGGTAGTTACTCATTACACAAGATTCATCAGTTCACAAGGTTATATCAAACACAGTCTTGGACAATTTTGTATCTCCAGTTCACCTCACTTGCATGTTTTTGGACTGTGGGAGGAAACCAAAGCTCCCAGAGGAAACCCTTGCCATGGGGAGAACATGTAAACTCCACATAGAAAGGACCCAGACCACCCCTCCTGGGGATCAAACCCAGAACCTTCTTGCTGTGAGGCGACAGTGCTACCCACTTCCAAAAAACTATGGTATTAATCCTAAAACTCTATGTCATCATACTGTATAATGCCTCTGGTAACAACTTAAGTGGTGTTTACTGTAAATTATGTCAAGAATACGTGACAATGGTTGTTTTATTTATTTGTTGTATATATATTTTTTCCAGTAACTATAGGTTTGTTTATATACTAATAAATAAAGCATTGTGCTTAATGGCATTTCTGCTTTTGTTGTCATACCAAATTGCTACCAAGGATCATCAAATTTTACTGGTAATGACTAGTAATTAATTTTGGAACCAAAGTCAATAGAAAATCAAGGGAAAAAACACAGACACAGTGAGAGTCAGTGAAACTGAGTGGCACATTTACACTTTAGCTTTGGTGTGTAAGAGACTGTGATTCAGGAATAAAATACAAAAATATATAGAGAAAATGATGCAATGTGTGCATCTGAGGTTGTCGGAAAGTAAAGCTTGAGGCAACAGCATCAAGAAGCACTCGCCGGCATTAAGGCGGAGTCCTTAAGCTGAGTATTAGATGTAATGTATTCTTAGCAATGCACTAGCCTACTACTGACTTGAACATTGTATACACACAGGAGTGTACAAGGTACAGTATATCTTACCATGTAGCCTAACTATGAATCCAGAGATAAAGCCACAAAACAAAGTAAACCTCAATCCGTGACAAAAAATAACTGATGTAACACAGTGCTGCTAATGCCAAGTTCACACTACACGACTTTCAAGTTGCTCAGATCACTGAACAGTTCACACTACACAACTGGATCTCTTGTAGTCGGGAGTCTTTTAAGTCATTTGGTTTTCAAACTACACCATCTATCACCAGGAGGAATCACAGACGAGTCTGTCCGGTCTTCCAAACTACACCATCTATCACCAGAAGGAATCACAGACGAGTCTGTCCGGTCTTCCAAACTACATTTTGTCATGAAAACACATGCGAGAAATGACGAAGGGTTTAGTGATACTATGTCCGAAAATACATGATAGCAAGAAGCGAGCAATCAAAGTTGTTTAAGCGCTGATGTGCAGTGTAAAAACAAGTAGGTAAAAATAAATGGATCTGGGTGAAGGAGTGGATTTTGGCTACATGGCCAGCAAGGATCATCTGTTCTGTTCTGCAGAGAGTTGAAGTCAAATAAATATTTTTAGCAATGCAGCGTTGGTTTGGTGTGGAAGTCACAAATACTGTAAAGATTGAGTGTGTCAATATATTCTGTTATAAACTAAATTATGCCCCTGTTCCACATATTTACACTCCTCCCCCAGAATTTCCCTTCTGTATTTTGCATTCATAACAATCACAACCTGATCTCAACACCATTCACACTACAATATCTTGAGTCGTAGACAGGTACAGATATTTAACATGCTTGATATTTTTCTTGAGTCTGTGAGTGCTCTGTGAGATTCTCGGATCGAGTCGTTATACAGTTCAGACATAGCGATGGAGAGCCGAGTTTCGAGCCCCGAGCGAACCAAGTTGCTTCCAAGCTGCCACATCTAGCGGCGACCTGTTGGCGAGCGAAAAGCAGGGCAAAAATCGTGTAGTGTGAACTAGGCATAACAGACTTTAGAATATGCAAATAATAAAAACCAAAACCCACATTCTCATTACTGTCAATGTTATATTTATTATATTTTAAACAGAACTTCTCTTACAAAGCAGATGACCGATGGTATAAAAAGTGTAAGTTACTGATGAAGTACGGTGTGTGATGTGGTATGAACACATTCCCTTTATCACAAAACATCCAACCATGAATAATATGACTCAGTTTCATATAGTGCATCTTATGGATCATGGACAATAATAAATACTGTACAATAATACATCTAATAGACATGACATGCCAGATATTTTACATTGACATACAAATTCCTTTACGAATGCAGCATAGATGTAATTTATCCCTTTACAATAATACAGAAATGATAAAATGTCTGTCAGTTGTACAATATTAGGTATTAATCAATATAGGATAGTATATACACGTATATCGACTAATTCATTTTAAAATAAAGTGCCTTTCTTTCTTTCTTAAAAGTGACACAAACTTATGAAGTATTCCTGAAGGTCGTGAAAGTGTAAACTGTCACCTAACAATGTGAGTTTTTCCGTCATTTACTTTTCACCTTCCCGTCAATTGCTGATGACATCCGAAAGTCTTATGATTTTTGTTTTTTTAACCCAAAAGTTTTAACACCAGTTCACTCAGTTGGTTTAGTCCCGATGGCAGTATTAATCCCCTCTTTAACACAAAGCAATAAAACCCCCTCGAGTCAAGGCTGGTGCTAAAGGAGCGTAAAAGCTTGGCACCGGTTCAGAGGAATCCCAAGTCCAAATCCAAGGCCAGCGCACAGGGCAGCGGATAGCGCGAGTGTCCCCTTCACCCCTTACACACCTCCTGCCCATGCACATACCACACGGTTCCTGAATTCCAGGGTGCTGAAACATGATGCGAACATGCCATAACAGTGCACAAGGGGCTCATGTGGAGATTAAAGAGGCTTCACAGCTGCACTGTATGTGATTCTGGACTCTGGAATGCGGTGGTATCTCTGAAGAGATCCATCACAGTGGATCTATTCGTGGCTGTTCTCGTTATTACGCAATATGCTGACTAATAGACGTGGAAATTGTCATCTGTATTAATAACAATAATAATAAAGTTATTTTAAAAATCTCTGATGTAACATGGGAAATTACCACGGACTGTAAGTTCAAAATGTTTCTCTGTTACAGAGAAAAGAACCATGTTGTCACCCACAGGGCATGAAGGGTCACTGAATAATCTGATGAGTATGAAATGTATTCCAAGTATCTTATGTCTCCTAAGCCCTACATGAGATGTCAGTAGGGCAATTTGAACCTGGGTTTTTGACACCACAAACCAACCCAACAATCTTTTGGGAAAACTTCCCTGGGCGAAAGGTAGGAAACACCCCGGACAGGTCACCAGTTTATCACAGGGCAACACACACACACACACACACACACACTTAGGGCAATTTTATATCAGCAATTAACCTGACTGCATGTCTTTGGGGGTGGCATGTTGGTTCAGTGGGTAGCACTGTCGCCTCACACCAAGAAGGTTCTGGGTTCGATCCCCAGGCGGGGAGGTCCGGGTCCTTTCTGTGTGGAGTTCTGTATGTTCTCCCCGTGTACGTGTGGGTTTCCTCCGGGAGCTCCGGTTTCCTTCCACAGAGCTCCGGTTTCCTTCCACAGAGCTCCGGTTTCCTTCCAGTCAGGTTAATTGGAGACACTGAATTGCCATATAGGTGAATTGGTGTGTGTATGTGTGTGTATGTGTATCTGCCCTGCGATGAACTGGCGCCCCGTCCAGGGTGTTACTGTGTGCCTTGCACCCATTGAAAAGCTGGGGAAGCCCACCAAACGTGACCCTAGTTTGATAAGCGGTTAAGAGAGTGAGTGAGTGAGTGCATGTCTTTGGACTGAGGAAACAGACACAAGGAGAACATGCAGAAAGGACCCAGAACCTTCTTGCTGTGAGGTGACAGTGCTACACTGAAGCTTTGGGTGGGCCAACCTTTCATTTATGTTGCAGCCCTTCTTTTATGAGTACCTTAAAAAAGTATTGTTGGAGATTTTGCTTTGGACTGTAACATGTATGCAATAATAATATAGTTTAATACCCAAAGTTTAACATGATGGAATTTAAATTTGATGACTTCAGAGTTTCACAAGAACCTAGAGCATACACAGATGGTAAAAAAATTGGCAGCAGCTTAGAAAGAAGTGCTCAACTTGACGATCATGATGATGAGTGTTTTCACTCAGTTCACTCATGAAGGTGTTACCTACACGTGGATGTTTGTACAAGTGGCACTGAATAAGCCCGTCAATACGGCTTTGCCAAGGTTTGCAGAGCAAATCCCCGGCAATCTGTTCCGACGCAGAACAAAAAGACAAATTACGATAAACACGACGGTTGAAAGCCGAGGCTTTAACTGTTAAAATAACATCCCCTATCGCCAGGCCTTGATTCGGATTCGCTTTGCAGATCAATGTGGATTTACACAGCACACTTTTGTTTGTTCTGCGATGTTCCTCCTGCTTTAAAAGAAAAAGAGCCTTTATCTGTCCAATAGGTACTACAAAAATACCTCTGTCTTCTGTTGGGTATGGTCCAGCAATCGGCTACATGCTATTTAAGAATTAATGGACAACACAGTTTAAAGAAGTGTAAAGCAGAGGTAAAGAAGTTTGTGCTCGTCAACTATTAATCCTTTTTTAATTTAGTAGCACAACAGTTATACAGTTATGCCAAAATCCATGCCAAATAGCTGGGAGCTTTTATTGTTTATTATAATGGAAGGATGTTCTTAACTGTCCATTAAAACGGGTGTGATTAATAAACCCACAGGGTCAAAAGGAACCTGTCATGCTAAATATCCCAGTGTAATTTAATAAGCCACAAAGCACAGGTTATAAATAGCCTGCCAAATGTTTTTCTCAAGTCGCAGTTTCACCAAAAGTAAGGTGCTTTGATGGATGGGTGGATTCCAGTCTACGCATGCATTAAAAATACAAATGATGTGTTAAGTATTAAAGCTGCGGCCGCTCAGGTGGCGCAGCGGTAAAAACACACCCTGAACACCAGAGCTGGGATTTCACATACATCTAATCGAGTCTCAGCTCTGCCTGCCGGCTGGGCTGAGCAGCCACATGAACAACGATTGGCCTGTCGTTCATATAGGGGTGGGATATTAAGCCGGATAGGGTCTCTCTCGTAACTAAGGCAATTACTGATTGATGGCGCCTGCACAGAGACGGAAAAAGAGTGCTGTCAGGGTGTGTCTCAGTACACAGTGCTGCACTGCACTCATCAAAGTGTAGGTGACAAAATGCATACGGCTGCTGCCCACGTTTCGGAGGGGGCATGGGTTAGCTTTGTTCTACTCAATCAGAGTGGGGATCAACATTGGTGGATATATATATATTAATTAATTAATCTGTTTATTTTCAACATCTGCTTTATACTTATTAATTTATTTATTTATCTTTAATAATAACCATTTTATCTTTGGGTAGCTAGAAACCAAGAACCCACGGATCAGGACAGGAATATAACCTGAACAGGCGCCAATTCATCACAGACTACTGAGCATAACAGTTACCATTCAACCTTTTTAATTTAGCCTTGGTGGTTCTTACTCATTCCTCTAAACATTTAGTAATTTTGGGTCTATAATAAAACAAACGCTGTTTTGCACTCATTCTACGTCACTGTGCTCTGAAAGAGGTGCTCCCTGTAATTTCTCTGATTGCCCAATTATAGTTCAGAAGCATCTTTTCCTACTTCAAATACGCCACATAACTCGAGCTGAGTTAGGATACGCAGGAACGCCGACTTGTTTTGCATAATAATCGTGTCCTGTGACACAGGATCTGAACACATCTTGAATAACACACAGGCTCTGAAGAAAGGAACAACTGTTGGAAATAGTTCTGAAGCCACGTGCACGCGGCACTCGGGTTCAGGTTTGATTTATTTGGATTGATCTCTCCTGCGCTGGAGGAGCGCCAGCATTGAGCTTCAAGTCTAAGATGACAAACTGGCATTCTGCTGGATTCCATGTGTGATGAGCAGCTCGACTGAAATTCCTTTCATGGCACATTTAAGTTTTTAAGTGCATCTAAAAAGGGTGGAAACAAAAATCTACAGTACAGTGAACCTGTTTCAGAATGTGACATGTTTAACACTTGAGTTGGTTGAAAAAACGTAAGGAAAAGACTGTCAGCTTGACTGACTGGGTGCCAGATAAACAATGTAAATATTATAATTAGCTGTACTGTACTAAATGTACCAGCCTTGAGGCCTTTTTTTCTATTTTATTTATGCATTTTCTCCCAATTTAGTGTAGTCAGTTTGTCTTCCACTGCTGGTGGATCCCGAGGTGGGTATATTGCTGCTCACGCCTCCTTCGGCCCATGCGCAGCCCTTAGCGGAACCCTTTTTCACCCATGCATTCTGCCCAGGCGCCTCTCTATCTGCTAACCAGGGTCCTTACACAGCGTTTGAGGACCCCACCCACATAGCCCAGTCATCCTGCCCTAGCAGAGACCTGTCTGCTGCAGGCACTGCCAATTATGCCCGCTAGATGGTGCCCAGCTGACCGGTGGCAACGTCGAGTTTTGAACCGAGGAGTTCAGAATCTCTGCGCTGGTGTGCTAGCAGAATATCCCGCTGCACCACCTGGGCGCTTGAGGCCTTTTTTTGTGATTGTTGTTGACTAAAATACCTAATTATGGGTCAGCTTTATTAATTAACAATAGAAATTTCTGATAGTGGGCTTCTAAATGGTGCAGCAAACAAGCATTTGCCATATCTGGAGACTGAAGTCACCAGTTTGAGAGCCACTTATGCTGTAAACCATCCGTGGATGTAAAGTGGGAACGGGGAGCAAGAACAAAAACTCGCCCAGTAAAGAAAGGGCTGTGACTAGTACAGATCTTGGCTGTAGACACTCTTTAAACAGATTTTCAGAGGTAAAAGTGGTAGCTGTGTCAGTTTTTTGGCTACACTGTAGAGTACTGCTGTAACTTTATAACATTTTGAACTACATTTATGGCATTTAGCAGACACTTTTATCCAGAGAGACTTACAGTATAAAGTCTAAGCAATTTGGGGTTAAAGGCCTTGCTCAAAGGTCCAACAGTGGCAAGCTGACAGTGTTGGGGTTTGAACCAGCAGCCTTCTGTTTACTAGTCCAGTACCTTCACCGCTAGACTTCAACTGCCCACCACTATTATAACCCTATATGTACTTAGTTCAGCTGTATGCAATTTGGGACACACAGTTTTCAATGGTACTGTTGTTTTTCCATAAATACAGGCTACTGCCACCAGTAGGTGTGGTGAAGTGTGGAAAGGAGGGGATGGAAATGTCTTCCAGCACTTTGAATAGACCCAGGAAAACTTCTTGAGAGCAAACACACCAAACAGCCCAAAGTCTTAGACTGTTGACGGGGGCATCAATATTACTGGTGCCTCTGTTACAGATTCCATATTCATTGAATCATTGTATGTGTAATTTATCGTGATATTATGCACTGTAGAAGGTGAAATATGCTAATTATTTTTAATCTTTCTTTGATGTTTTTAAACATTTCAATAAGTTTAACACTGATTTTTTGACAAACAGGAGATCCTTTGCTTCTCAAAGATCATCCTGTTGTGGATATTGCTTTTGTACCACACTATACTGTTAATAGAGACAAAAATATTACTGGTTCCTTGAATCGTTGAATGATATTATGCACTGTAGAGGGTGAAATATGCAATTCCTTCATTTGTTGAGAAACTGGAGATCCTCTGCCCATCTTTGCACCTTAAAGACTCATCCTGTTGTGCATATTGCTTTTGTACCAAACTCTTGTACTGTTGAAGGGGCCAAAAATGTTACTGGTGCCTCTGTTACGTCCTACTAGAATGGAGGTATGAAAGCAGTTTTCCTTTATGCAGGCACAGAACATATGTGCATGTTCCGCATTAACTGTTGTCTCTGAGGTACGGAACAAAACAGGACAAACCAGGGGGGCAATCATGAGTTGGCTGCCACGGGTTTTCGACACTGGAAGACTTGACATTGAAACTTCACAATCACCAGCATCCTCTGTATTCATCACAGATGCTGTGCATTAGCAATAAATGCCATTGCTTAATATTCTCTGGCCTCCTCCAGCTCGTTTATATAGACGTCCTCCTGCGGGTTCTCCGTGCACTTCAGCCCGTTATTGGGCGGCCGCACAGAATGGAAGCGGCTCCAGTCTCCTTTACACAGGATCCACGGCAGCACGTCCACTTTGTAGTGCAGCTCCGGTGAAAACTCTGTGCTGATGAGGTTCGGCGCTCCGGCTCCTTTCCCCCGCGTGATTAGCTTCATGTTATCGTCGTAGCAGCAGTGCTGAGCCGCTAGCGTGGTGCTGTCGAACGCTAGCATGGAGCGCACGCAAAACCTCGCAGACGGCTTGTAGATGTCGAGGCGCTCTTTTGGGCCGCTGGCATCTCGCCACCTGTAGGTCTTACGTAGCCTCTCATCGAAGATGTTGATGGCGCTGTAGACCGCCTCGGACGGGTAGGCGCAGGGGCAGCTGGGCAGTTCGGTCAGAACCTGATTTAGATACTTTTGCAGGAAGTCGTTCTTGCAGTTGAGCCACTTTTCACAGCTGTCCACATCTGTGGGAGAGAAATGAGGTATAGCTTAAACAGAAAGCTGAATTACAGAATGAGGACTACGGAATTCTGGCATGCCTGAAAATCGATGATATTGCTTATTTGGAAACCTAGTGAGCTGCCTTGCTGCCTACTGCCTACCTGTTTGACCTTTTCTGCAAGTGCAATTAGCACTGACAATAATGGCAACGTAATGCGTTTATCTCCCATTTTCTCCCAATTTAGTGTAGTCAATTTGTCTTCCGCTGCTGGGGGATCCCCGATTGCAGTTGAGGTGGATATATTGCTGCTCACGCCTCCTCCGACCCGTGCGCAGCCCTTAACGGAACCCTTTTCCACCCATGCACTCTGCACAGGCGCCTCTATCTGCCGATCAGGGTCCTTACACAGCGTTTGAAGACCCCGCCCACATATTCCGGCCATCCCTCCCTGCAGGCACTGCCAATTATTCCGCTGTGCCACCTGGGCGCCTGGCAACATATTTTTATACACTATGAAATGAAAATAAAAGTCTAAGGGCAGTAACATGCAAATTCCACACAGAAAGAACCAAAGCGCTCCACCTGGGAAACGAATCCAGTGGAATTCAAGAGCCGATTCATAGGCAGTGGCAGCTCATCGGCACTGGACTGGATCCAAAGGTTCCTGGTTTAAGCACCACCACTGCCGGATTGCCATCGTTGGGCCCTTGAGCAAGGCCCTTAACCCTCAATTGCTTGGACTGTATTTGGTCACAATTGTAAGTCGCTTTAAATGTAAATGATTTCAAGCATAGAATCGTATTAGTTTTATTGTAAGTTACCGATAAACAAAAATTCAGACTGTAGTTATCAATGCTAGCTTATTGAGCTCTGGATAACAAGATGGTCATTTATTAAACAAGAATTTTAAAATATACCTACAGCTATGTGACATCTTAAGTGGTACCTTCACCTGACTTTCATAACACATTTCTAAGCAAAGAAAGTTCTATTCAGCAATGCTGACATTGTCATGAAGACCAAACTTATGCCATAACCAGCGTGACATATAATTATGAGTAGAACAGGCAATTGTTTTTATAAAACAAGACTATAGAGAGTATTCTTTAACCGTTTTAAAGCACCATTCTTACAACGTTATGTAATTATAAATTATACGACGGCGTATTTGATTTCGATTTCTGCAATAAAGTCGAAGTGATTTTGAGATTAAAATGAAAATATTATGGCCATAGCATCCTCCTCGTGTTAAAATGAGGGATGTTCATGATTTGGTAAAGTTATACTTTCGCATCGGTTTCACAAATAAAGAAATCCTCGATCTCCTGCACATCAGCACCAGTTTGTTATTAGCGTCAGGACACTGAAACAGCTTTGTAATAAACTGTGTTTATTTAGAAGAACGTGCACCACCGGTGCATTTGGCGTCTGCGTCATCCCCAGTACTTCAACTGAGCCTTATGGACTAGTACGATAAACTAAAGCCGTATGGCATCACTACAAATGGTTGCATTGACTGGTTTAGTTGTCATGTCAAGTGGATGAAAGCGTACGATACCAACAACGACCCAAAAATAATCGCGGGTTATTGGATAACCTCGGCGCTTGCGTGCTGATCCAGGTACTGAGACCCGTGCTTCTCTGAACTGACGAGCCTACGATATTTACATTACATTTTACATTTTCAGCATTTAGCAGACGCTTTTATCCAAAGCGACTTACACAATGAGCAATTGAGGGTTAAGAGCTCATATAAGATATAGATATATAAGGGCGATATAAGATATAGATAGATATATAGCCTACGACGGCTGCACACTCTTTGGCCATAATATTTTGACTTTATTCTCATAATCATTTTGACTTGAAACAGTGGCCCTAATACGCCGTCGTAGAATTGACACCTGAATGAATGTTTTCTGCTGCTCCTAGATTTTTACACTGTGCTGACACACATTACTGTCCAATGAATGAACTGAATGCTCTCAAACTAACTTAAAGGAGCCAATTTGGAGCAATTTATTGCTATTAAAGCAATTGGAGCCAAATCACCTTCTGAGTGTTTTTGGGAGTGAGAGGAATCCAGAGTACTTAGAGGAAATTCATACAGACCCAGGGATTATAAGTCAAGACAGTACATTAAAGCGAGAATCAAACCTAGGTTCCTTGGACCAATGTTTCTGCGCAATGTGCCACCTGCGGTTAATGTCGGCGTTCTTGACATTAAGTGTAACAGACGGGACCAAACATCAGTGATTTTATCCCCTGCTAAGACATTAAATCTGTGCAGGAGGGAGCAGTCATGCTGGATCATGTTTATTGAAAACATACGTTCAGACATGATCACATTAACAATAATAACTGGACTATTTATCTAGTCGTGTTCAGACTACATTTATTATTATAATATATTAATAAAAAGCATTATCAACTTGACCTCTTTGCCAAAATTAGGAAACAAATCACATTTTAGAAATATCCAAAACAAACAGTATGCTTTTTAAAAAGTGTGCCAGTATTTCATGGTTTTAGTACCCACTCTTGGTGGAGCTCTGCTGAAAAGCGTATATATTTAATGTACAGTGTATCACAAAAGTGAGTACACCCCTCACATTTCTGCAAATATTTTATTATATCTTTTCATGGGACAACACTATAGACATGAAACTTGGATATAACTTAGAGTAGTCAGTGTACAACTTGTATAGCAGTGTAGATTTACTGTCTTCTGAAAATAACTCAACACACAGCCATTAATGTCTAAATAGCTGGCAACATAAGTGAGTACACCCCACAGTGAACATGTCCAAATTGTGCCCAAAGTGTCAATATTTTGTGTGACCACCATTATTATCCAGCACTGCCTTAACCCTCCTGGGCATGGAATTCACCAGAGCTGCACAGGTTGCTACTGGAATCCTCTTCCACTCCTCCATGATGACATCACGGAGCTGGTGGATGTTAGACACCTTGAACTCCTCCACCTTCCACTTGAGGATGCGCCACAGGTGCTCAATTGGGTTTAGTCCATCACCTTTACCTTCAGCTTCCTCAGCAAGGCAGTTGTCATCTTGGAGGTTGTGTTTGGGGTCGTTATCCTGTTGGAAAACTGCCATGAGGCCCAGTTTTCGAAGGGAGGGGATCATGCTCTGTTTCAGAATGTCACAGTACATGTTGGAATTCATGTTTCCCTCAATGAACTGCAGCTCCCCAGTGCCAGCAACACTCATGCAGCCCAAGACCATGATGCTACCACCACCATGCTTGACTGTAGGCAAGATACAGTTGTCTTGGTACTTCTCACCAGGGCGCCGCCACACATGCTGGACACCATCTGAGCCAAACAAGTTTATCTTGGTCTCGTCAGACCACAGGGCATTCCAGTAATCCATGTTCTTGGACTGCTTGTCTTCAGCAAACTGTTTGCGGGCTTTCTTGTGCGTCAGCTTCCTTCTGGGATGACGACCATGCAGACCGAGTTGATGCAGTGTGCGGCGTATGGTCTGAGCACTGACAGGCTGACCTCCCACGTCTTCAATCTCTGCAGCAATGCTGGCAGCACTCATGTGTCTATTTTTTAAAGCCAACCTCTGGATATGACGCCAAACACGTGGACTCAACTTCTTTGGTCGACCCTGGCGAAGCCTGTTCCGAGTGGAACCTGTCCTGGAAAACCGCTGTATGACCTTGGCCACCATGCTGTAGCTCAGTTTCAGGGTGTTAGCAATCTTCTTATAGCCCAGGCCATCTTTGTGGAGAGCAACAATTCTATTTCTCACATCCTCAGAGAGTTCTTTGCCATGAGGTGCCATGTTGAATATCCAGTGGTCAGTATGAGAGAATTGTACCCAAAACACCAAATTTAACAGCCCTGCTCCCCATTTACACCTGGGACCTTGACACATGACACCAGGGAGGGACAACGACACATTTGGGCACAATTTGGACATGTTCACTGTGGGGTGTACTCACTTATGTTGCCAGCTATTTAGACATTAATGGCTGTGTGTTGAGTTATTTTCAGAAGACAGTAAATCTATACTGCTATACAAGCTGTACACTGACTACTCTAAGTTATATCCAAGTTTCATGTCTATAGTGTTGTCCCATGAAAAGATATAATGAAATATTTGCAGAAATGTGAGGGGTGTACTCACTTTTGTGATACACTGTATATATGTGTCTGTTTTCTTTTCCAGTCAGACTAAACTCCCGCTTTCTTCCTGTGATTGTAGCCTCAGGGGGGCATTTTTAAAACAGCAAGGACTATTTAATCTGCAGAGGAAACATGGTTCAAACTGAATAATAGATTATAAAATAAGTAAATAGTTAAAAAGACAAGCCGCAAAGCTTTGAACTGAATTGGTTCGTGAGACGGGAATTAAGTTAGCCTCCACAAGCGGTAAAATCTAATAAACACATGAAATGTGGCGCGTAATTATTATTACTATTATTATTATAAATCAGCCTCATTCAGTGAATCACGTCTGGACTTCAACAACACATCCAGTTAAAGTCAGAAGCAGTTACTCATTTGTAAAGAACATGTATATTAACAAAGTCTTAACATATTGTTGATTTCTGCCACTGTTTTTATCTGCGACTGAATGATTGAAATGGTGCTTGAGAGAATTTGTCATTACAAATGGGATAAACTGCCCAAATCCACTGCTGCTAAAAAACGGGTGTCCACAGTCAAGTGAACACAAGAAAAAGGTTTTTTAAAAAGGTGTGTAAAGTTTTGACTGTAGTAATGAGAACTAATAAGAGTAACAGTTTAAAGCATACAGTGCAAATTTCAATCCATTTAAACAGAACTCAGTAAGACAAGTAACACAGTATGATTGAATGAATAAATAAATATATAAATGAATGAAAAAATAAAAAAATTATTAAGAAATAAAATAAAGAATGAATGAATAAATAAATAAAATAAATGAGTTCATTAAAGAATAAATACAATTTATTCATTAATTAATAAAAAGTATAAATAAATAAATAAATAAATAAGAAAGAAATTAATTGATTAAAGAAAAGTTTACATCAACAAATAAAAGATTAATTAATAAATACAAATAAATCAATAGTTGAATAAATAAACAAATAAATAATTTATTTAAAGAAATAAATATAAAAATTAAATAAATTAGTTAACTAAAAAAAATGAATGAATAAATAAATAAAATAATAAATAAATAAATGAATGAATGCACAAATAAAAAAATGAATAAAAGAATAAATGAAATGAATGAATGGATGAATAAAAAAATGAATAAATGATTAGATTGTGTGTTGTGTCCAAACCAACCTGTATCAAAGGCATCAGTGTTGTTCATCATCTCGTGAGGAATCAGCTCAGTCACTGCATTTAAGTCATCTAAAGAGAAGAAAAATACAGCTGTTTAACTATTTTCAAATACACACTATAAAGCCAAAAATATGTGGACACTCCTCATGATTAATTAGTAAACTAATTACACATACAATAAATCACATGCTTCTGAACAGTTCAGGAGAGACCATTTCACACTCCAGCATGGTTGTACCCCTAACACAAAGTCTATAAAGACACAGAGAGTTTATATTGTCATTAATTGCACTGATGAAAAGGCCTGACTCATAATCAGAGGTGTTCAGTGAGTTCCTTCACACCAAACTTGTCAAACCATGTCAGAATCAGACACCAAAACACCAAAAATCGTGGCTGCCTCTCTTGGTGGCACGTAATCTTTGTCTTTAACTGTAAAATATGTTGTTATGGACCTTGCTTTGTACACTGGGACTGCAGGAAGAGGAAAGTGCCTTCCACAAACTGTTGCTACAAAGCATTTCATTTATTTTATATACATGTCGCATCGGGTGTGGCTGAAACACTTGAACTCAATTACCACACTGTTACCACACGTTTTTGGCCATATCGTGTATCATTCCCAGTGTGAATTTGGAAATTGAATTGAATAAACACATACTGTGATAAACAAATATCTCTAGTCTATTTTTTTATTCTTCAATGACTAATTTACTGCTTAGTCACATGGTAAAACATAATTCAATTAAATTATTATCTTCTTGTTATTTTACCAACAAGATGAATGTAAATAACAAAGTGTACTATAATTGTACACACATTTAAAAAAACACTGACCTGTAACCTGTAACACTGGCACAACACACCACTCTGTCCTTACCAAAACATTCCACTGCCCTAATAATCCCTGGCCAGTGGTGGTCCTTTGGTGATTTTTTTCATTAATTGAGGGGGTAAAGGTAGGCTGCCAAATTGTGCATAACACCAGATGGGCTACTGGGAGTAATTACATACCTCCAAAGTGCTCTTCTATGGTTGGTGTACAGATTTAAAGACTGAAGATTTGAAGCATACCACCGTGTTCTTATTCAGGCTCCAATTTAAGGGCAAATCAGCAAAAATTCCCTATCAGAGCTGCAGAAGAAATAAAAGCACTTTGTATCTCCACTTAAATCAGATGGGTCACTCTAAATGGACCGAAGCTCTACAGTGAGCGTTTCAGTAAGTCAACAGGAACCCTGAGCTGTGAGTGGCCGGTCTGAATAGTGTGTGTGTGTGCTGTGGAATAACCAGTATGTGTGTGTGTGCGTGCGAGTGGGAGTCCTGTAGTGAAAGCATTCATTGAGATGTTGTACACCAGCCATGAAAAGTGACCATACACTCAGAGAGGCTTTAATACTGTGGACACTACACACACTGAGAAACCTAAATGCCAACACAGTCTGATCAGTGACATGTTTGTCCTGCTTACGCCAGTGTAAACAGTTTAATTAAACTGTATAATGATACAGGTACACACCATATTGCCTAAAGTATGTGAACAAGCCTTCTTATTATTGAGTGTAGGGGTTTAAGTTTGTGAAAAGCCCTGCTCCTGGATGACTGTACCCCTGTGTGAAAAGCAAGATCCTTAAAACGTGGTTTGACGAGTGTGGTGTGGTGGTGGATGAGAGCCTTCAAATTCAACATTAAAGGCTGACCTTAAAGATTTTCACATACATTTGACCATATTGTGTATTAAGTCATTTACTTGTTTTGTATTTAATGGGGGCGACACAGTGGCACAGGTTCGATTTCCCCTCCAGGAGGCCGGGGTACTGCCTGGCATTTGCATGATCCTCCTGAGTCCAAAAGCATGCAGTCAGATTTATTGTAGCTATTAAAATTGCCACATGTGTGTATGTGTAAGAGCTCTGTGATGAACTGGCCTTTCCAGGGTGTTTCCTGTCTTTCTCCCAATTAATCAGACCCACCGTGACCCTCACCAGAAAAAAGTGGTGGTAAAACAGACAATGAATGAATGAATGAATGAATGATATTCAGTGGCACTAACAATCGGAGTCAAGCATGAAAACTTGAGTACCCTAGTACTTGCAAATGTGTAAATAATTTATCATAAAAATTGGCTTCAGCGTCTAGGTGGCACAGCGGGATATTCCGCTTGCACACCAGCACAGAGTTTCTGAACTCCTCGGTTCGAAACTCAGTGTTGCCTCCGGTCGGCTGGGCACCATCAAGTGGGCATAATTGGCAGTGCCTGCAGGAGATACTAATTGGCCACCGTATCTGCAGGGTGGGGGCCGGACTACGTGTGGGTGGGTGGGTCTTCATACGCTGTGTAAAGACCCTGATTGGCGGAAGAGACGCCTGTGCAGAATGCAGAGGCAAGAAGAGGAGGGCTGTGCACGTGTCGGAAGAGGCGTGTACAGCGACGTGCTCTCCTCGGATGCAATCTGGTATCTCTCAGCAGTGGAGGACAAAATTCAGTGCGCTAAATGGGGAGGAAAATGGGGAGAAAACGCATGAAAAAATTGGCTTCAACATTTTCATAAAAAAAATGAAAGGAGATTTATATATATATATATACTGTATATATATATATATATATATATATATATATATATATATATATATATATATATAACAGTAAAGTTCACCTCAAAGCACCATAAGCACAAGTAGTTAAATGTGATTAAATACATTTGTGCTGTATCCACACACAGGCCATCAGTAAATGCTGTGGTATTATTACATATGCAGCACTAGTAATGTAAAATACTTTGTAAAATACTAATGTAAAAGGCTTTGTGCACCACCACACTCTATAGGAAATAACGGCACAGCAGCACAAAAGCGGTTTTTGAATGCGCCGGTACTGAACGGAATACGGTATTCCAAGATCAAGCATCTCCACGATTAAGAAGCATAAGGAAACAATAAAGAAGTAAAGCTAAAGTGCAGGTTTAATTGTATTTAATTGTTAGTCAGTGTGTTTACATTATATTTGTGTTATATTCAGTGTATAAGTGTCAAAAACAACCCCATTCATTTACATTAGCCTAAAATAGATGCTGTTCCACAGGAGCATGGAACACATTAACAGGTTTCTCAAACATCCTTATGGAAAAAACCCCCAAAAATCAACGTCTTTATAACTTGACGCCACTTACAGAACCAGTTGACGTTGAGTTTCAAGGTACCGCTGTAATACACAGTAAAATCAGTCATGTGTTTTGTAGTGTGGATCTACATTGTTCAAGCAATGAATCAGCAACTGATCTGTGTGTGTGTGTGTGTGTGTACGTATTGTGCATGCAGGTTAAATAATAGGACTCCGGGTATGACGTCTCACCTGGACAGTGCTGCAGTTCACAGGTCCGCGACTCGGTGGCAGTGCAGGCATAACCACATGATCGAACCCTCTTCTGAGTGCCATGGGCGCAGGTGGCACTGCATGGAGACCAGTCGCTCCATTCCTCCTCTTCGTACTCTGGAGGGTTGAGAGAAACACACAGTAATAAAATATGAGAGGATGCTTCTTTAGACGGGTACAGCATTTCTTACACAGCAGGTGAGAGGCTTATATGACAAAACTGTATTGTTTACTACACTTAGTAAGGAACTCCACACTTTTAAATGTAATACATTTAATAATAAATCTACTTTTAATAAACAGAGTTAAAAAAGTGCTGAACCTTTATGAAGATCCCTCATATTTTGCTGCCAATAAACTCTAATAAAATAGTATTATTATGTAATAAGAGTACATATATTTATTCAATGTCTGTTCTACCATACAAGGTAGGTACAGTGTATCACAAAAGTGAGTACACCCCTCACATTTCTGCAGATATTTAAGTATATCTTTTCATGGGACAACACTGACAAAATGACACTTTGACACAATGAAAAGTAGTCTGTGTGCAGCTTATATAACAGTGTAAATTTATTCTTCCCTCAAAATAACTCAATATACAGCCATTAATGTCTAAACCACCGGCAACAAAAGTGAGTACACCCCTAAGAGACTACACCCCTAAATGTCCAAATTGAGCACTGCTGGTCATTTTCCCTCCAAAATGTCATGTGATTTGTTAGTGTTACTAGGTCTCAGGTGTGCATAGGGAGCAGGTGTGTTCAATTTAGTAGTACAGCTCTCACACTCTCTCATACTGGTCACTGAAAGTTCCAACATGGCACCTCATGGCAAAGAACTCTCTGAGGATCTTAAAAGACGAATTGTTGCGCTACATGAAGATGGCCAAGGCTACAAGAAGATTGCCAACACCCTGAAACTGAGCTGCAGCACAGTGGCCAAGATCATCCAGCGTTTTAAAAGAGCAGGGTCCACTCAGAACAGACCTCGCGTTGGTCGTCCAAAGAAGCTGAGTGCACGTGCTCAGCGTCACATCCAACTGCTGTCTTTGAAAGATAGGCGCAGGAGTGCTGTCAGCATTGCTGCAGAGATTGAAAAGGTGGGGGGTCAGCCTGTCAGTGCTCAGACCATACGCCGCACACTACATCAAATTGGTCTGCATGGCTGTCACCCCAGAAGGAAGCCTCTTCTGAAGTCTCTACACAAGAAAGCCCGCAAACAGTTTGCTGAAGACATGTCAACAAAGGACATGGATTACTGGAACCATGTCCTATGGTCTGATGAGACCAAGATTAATTTGTTTGGTTCAGATGGTCTCAAGCATGTGTGGCGGCAATCAGGTGAGGAGTACAAAGATAAGTGTGTCATGCCTACAGTCAAGCATGGTGGTGGGAATGCCATGGTCTGGGGCTGCATGAGTGCAGCAGGTGTTGGGGAGTTACATTTCATTGAGGGACACATGAACTCCAATATGTACTGTGAAATACTGAGCAGAGCATGATCCCCTCCCTCCGGAAACTGGGTCGCAGGTCAGTGTTCCAGCATGATAATGACCCCAAACACACCTCTAAGACGACCACTGCTTTATTGAAGAGGCTGAAGGGTAAAGGTGATGGACTGGCCAAGCATGTCTCCAGACCTAAACCCAATAGAACATCTTTGGGGCATCCTCAAGCGGAAGGTGGAGGAGTGCAAAGTCTCGAATGTCCGCCAGCTCCGTGATGTCGTCATGGAGGAGTGGAAAAGCATTCCAGTGGCAACCTGTGAAGCTCTGGTAAACTCCATGCCCAGGAGAGTTAAGGCAGTTCTGGGAAATAATGGTGGCCACACAAAATATTGACACTTCAGGAACTTTCACTAAGGGGTGTACTCACTTTTGTTGCCGGTGGTTTAGACATTAATGGCTGTATATTGAGTTATTTTGAGGGAAGAATAAATTTACACTGTTATATAAGCTGCACACAGACTACTTTTCATTGTGTCAAAGTGTCATTTTGTCAGTGTTGTCCCATGAAAAGATATACTTAAATATCTGCAGAAATGTGAGGGGTGTACTCACTTTTGTGATACACTGTAACTCCAAGGACAGGTTGCCAATCCATCAAAGGGCAGACACACACACACACACACTCTCTCTCTCTCTCTCTCTCTCTCTCTCTCTCACACAATCACACACACACACACACACACACATTTACACCCAGGGCATTTTTTGCATCACCAATTAGCCTGACTGCACGTCTTTGTACTGTGGGAGGAAACCCACACAGACACGGGGAGAACATGCAAACTTCACACAGAAAGGACCCTGACTGCTGAACCTGGGAATCAAACTCAGGACCTTCTTGCTGTGAGGGAACAGTGCTACCCACCGAGCCACCGTGCCATCTTAATAGGATCAGTGGATCCTAGACATTTGCATTTCACCTTTTTAGGGCACCTTTCACCTTTAGGGCAGTTGTAGCCTAGTGGTTAAGGAACTGGACTAGTAATCAAGAGGTCGCTGGTTTAAGTCCCATTACTGTCAGGTTGCCACTGTTGGGCCCTTGAGCAAGGCCCTTAACCCTCATTTGCTTAGACAATATACTGTCACAGTACTGTAAGTCGCTTTGGATAAAAGTGTCAGCTAAATGCTGAAAATGTAAATGTAAAATCCCAAAGATTAAAAAAACTCATCTGTGTTTGAACAGCTTTTGTAATCTGTGAACAAAAGCAAAATAAAATGTTATGTTAAATAAATCCAATTTTAGCAGCTACGATTCATCATCACTCTGAGCCTCCACACCAGCGCTAATGATGTAACTTATGTAATACAAATTGAAGTAAGTGAGCTCTGCTGGCACGGTGGACGCCTTTAGGTTGTAATGAATATATCATAGACAGACACCGCTGGAAGAGGACGGCCAAGACAAACAGTTTGGTGGGAAAAGCAGGGACTGCTTGCTTAGCTTTGCATCCAGCAATATTTCATGCCATGTTCAAGAAATCCGAGCTTCAGAAGAACATGGTGGGAACGAAAGGGAAAAAAGATAGATTAGCGTCTACTGGCATGCCAGAATTTTTGCTCGGCGTGCCAGTTGCAAATGGATCATAAATGAAGACTGATAGATGGAAATGAGAAAGGAAATGTGTGAAGCCATCAATACAAGTCTAACTATAATCCTGAATGTTTGAACTCAGCAAACAAATGTGAGTTTTAGGTTAATATACACTGATCAGCCATAACATTAAAACCACCTCCTTGTTTCTACACTCACTGTCCATTTGATCAGCTCCGCTTACCATATAGAAGCACCTTGTAGTTCTACAATTACTGACTGTAGTCCATCTGTTTCTCTGCATGCTTTGTTAGCCCCCTTTCATGCTGTTCTTCAATGGTCAGGACCCCCACAGGACCACTACAGAGCAGGTATTATTTAGGTGGTGGATCATTCTCAGCACTGCAGTGACACTGACATGGTGGTGGTGTGTTAGTGTGTGTTGTGCTGGTATGAGTGGATCAGACACAGCAGCGCTGATGGAGTTTTTAAACACCTCACTGTCACTGCTGGACTGAGAATAGTCCACCAACCAAATATATATCCAGCCAACAGTGCCCTGTGGGCAGCGACCTGTGACCACTGATGAAAGTCTAGAAGATGACCGACTCAAACAGCAGCAATAGATGAGCGATCGTCTCTGACTTTACATCTACAAGGTGGACCAAGTAGGTAGTAATGTCTAATAGAGTGGACAGTGAGTGGACATAGTATTTAAAAACTCCAGCAGCGCTGCTGTGTCTGATCCACTCAAAATGTAAGGTTTGTTTTTAGCGATTTAACGTTTTTCATTTGTGTAGCGTTCAAATGCCTTAGGTTTACTGGTTTATTTATGGCGGTCCTTGCAATCCAAGGTTAGCACCGTCTGTGGATGTTCTAGGTTTACATTCATCTGTTAAGGTAGCTGCGCTGTCTATTGTAGCTTCTATTTATTCTATAATTCAATTTATGAGTATAATTTAATGACTGCTGTGAAATGTGGCTCTTTTCTTTTAAAAATCTGTAAAATCTGTGATTTTTGAAAAATGAGGTCCATGAAATTAATCACATTATCCTGTGAATTTAGTACGGCCCTAATATTAATGTATAGCAGTTTGTACGAATCCACCACTGACTCTGGGGTAAAAAGCAAGGTACACCACGCTAGCACACCAGAGCTGACATCTCGAGCAGCTCTAGGTGCCTATGATTGCCAATGATTGGCTTGTTCGTCGGGTTGGATGCCTGAGGGGATTCCTCATAACTGATGCAATTACGACTTCTGGCTCACCGATGGCATCTGTTGAGGGACGGGGGATAATGGAGATCAGTGTGTGACTCTGTGCATGATACGGATCTCCATATGAACTCGTCTCTTGCAGGTGAAAAGATGCAGTCGGCTACTGCACATTGCGTGTGTTAGTCACGACTCTCCTCGGTCAGGAGTGGAAGTCAGCAGCAGTAGAGAGGAGGTGAAATGCAATCGGGTAATTGAATACGACTAGACTGGTTGAAAGAATTAGGGGAAAAATGCAAAAAGCAAACTGTGGCTTTATGTCATGTACATTCTGGTAATGACTCCACACATAGTCTATAATGGGCAGTTGTAGCTTAGCGGTTAAGGTACTGGACTATTAGTCGAAAGGTTGCTGGTTCAAGCCCCACCACTGCCAGGTTGCCACTGTCGGGCCCTTGAGCAAGGCCCTCAACCCTCAATTGCTTAGACAACATACTGTCACAGTACAGTAAATTGCTTTTAATAAAAGCGTCTCCTAAATGCTGAAAATGTAAATGTAGATGGAGTTGTGGTGTATGTGACAGAGGCATTGCAACAGGAAGTTAAGAATGACTAAATTGGGGGAAAGGGGGACTGATTTAAAAAACAAAAAGGGGGGGTAATTTTTCACAGACTCTCAGCTTTGATCTCCATAGTACGTTTTGCACTGAAGTGTCCCACAAACAATCTGCATTGTTTAAACTGTGCACAAAACACCACCCATGATGAACTAATTGAGACTAAACTCACGAGAGACAGAGACAGAATCGGAGATCACGAAAAGCTGGTTCTGCGCAGAGCCCCGCGAATTCTGCAAAGCGCCACAAATTCCTCGGCACGCTCAAAGCACCGGAGTCGTGCGAAGCTCCGTGCAGCGCCAGGGCCAAGATGAAAAGAACAGCCGAGCACGATGGAGATGAAAAGAAAAGCCTGGTCTGTCTTTCGCAATCTCAGCCTGTTCCAGTCTGCCATCTAATTGAACACAAATATCGGTTGTTTAGCCAACGGAGAGGCCTGACGCTGCAATTAACAAGCCGCCGCGCTTCCCAGCAACACTGACCTCAAACGCTTCAGCGCACAATGTCACTAATGTAGGGCAAATTAAGTTCACATACCCTCCACCTTTCCAGTTCCTGTCCCTGCCGTCTAACAGCACAGATACACTGGAAAATACAGAGTGCTGTCATGCTATTCATACATCACTGCATTTCAGACAAATAACAAAATACACACCACATACAACGTCTCTGTTTTATCTTTCCATATACACAAATGTAAATGATAATCATTTTTATACATTATTTATTGTACATTCATTTAATGGGGGAGTTTCACAAACATTTGAGTACGGCAGCATGATGCCACAATATAGGACTATAGGTCTGCTTAGGACTAATATAAGTCCTACACAAATTTATTTAATACATTTAATCATGTCAAATCTCCCACTTAGGCTGTATTTGCATTAGTTTAAATTTTTTAAAGGAGTATTATTTTTCACAATTATTTTATGGTATTTTCTATTTATATTTTCTCCCAATGTAGTCGTATGTGTATGCAATGGTATTTTATCTCTACTCTACTGCTGTAGACCTCCTGACCGAGGATAATGGTAAATAACACGTGCAGTAGCCGACCGCTTCTTTTCACCTGCATGAGGCAGGTTCATTTGGAGATCTGTATCACACAATGAGAGTCACGCACCAATCCCAATTTTTCCCCAGGTCTCTGTGCAGATACCGGATCAGCTAGCAGATGTAATTGCAGGGTTTACGAGGAATCCCTTAAACCATCCCTTCCCTGCACATGCCAATTATTGTCTGTATAGGTTTAATGCACTGTGTTGTGACAAATTCACCTCATTACCAGGATTCAAATTATCTGCAATTTAAGCCACAGTAGCTCCTCTGTTGATCCAAACAAGACACCAAAGCCTTCATGTCCTCTGGCATCAATGCGTCTTGGCCGCCCAACAATCTGTTGGAAATTCATGGCTTGTCCATCCTCTGACCACTGTCAGTAGGTACTCATCATGGCTACCTTTGAGCACCTCTTGCTGTTTTAGAGAAAATTCGACCCACACACTTGGTCATAACAACTTGCCCGTCTACACGATGATGGAGAAAATATGATTTGTTGGACCAGTTGACCTTTTTTCATTCTGATGTCCATTGTAGGTGCTGTTGGTGGTGGTCAGAAGTTGGCGTGGTCACTTCGACTGGTCTGCAGCTACACAACTACACAACTGGTACAAAGAAGATGTTGATGCACTAATTGTTGTGACAAATTCACTTCATCACCAGTATTAAAATAATCTGCAATTTGAACCACAGTAGCTCCTCTGTTGATCCAAACAAGACGCCATAGCCTTCATGTCCTCTGGCATTAATGCGTATTGGCCGCCCAACAATCTGTTGGCAATTCATGGCTTGTCCATCCTCTGACCACTGTCAGTTGTTCCTCATCACGGCCCTTGCTGTTTCAGAGATAATTTAACCCAGAAGTCTGGTCATAACGACTAGCCCCCTATCAAAGTCAGGTTAATTAAAGCTACTTACATTAAAGTGTGTGTGTGAGTGTGTGTGTGAATGTGTTTGTCTGCTTTGTAATGGACTAGTGACCTATCCGGGGTGTTTTCTGCCTTTCGTCCAAATAAATCAGACCCACCGCGACCCTGATCAGGATAAAGCGGTGGTTAAACACAATGAATATAAAATGAATGAATAATGTAGCTCTTGAACGTACATACTAACACAACTCCTAAACCATTCAAATTTTGTGATTGCTCATTGTTAAGATTAAAATCTACTTTAAATATCTCTAATTGATTTTACTGTAATGCTGGAAGAGCTTCGGTTCAATACTTTGCTTTACATCTTCTGTCATTTTAAAATACCCTAATTTGTTGCTTTGTTTATACAACTTAAAGTCAAAGAAGTAAAATTAGAAAATGAAAGGATCTTAAGGAGATCAATTATGTAATTACTATTCGTAGCCTACACAAGACGGCTACATCTTTCCATTCTGTTTACTCCTGATAGGCATCAAAAGTAGGGTTGAGAGAGCGGCTATGGGAATTTGCGTGTTTACATAGAGGTCCATGAGTGCAACCTCGAATCATAAATCATGTCAGAACTACAGAGGAGAGCGGAGTCTGTGAGGCTGCTTCAAACAAGGGGAGGAAATTAGTTTAAGAAAAAAAAACAATTTACGAGCAACTCATCAAGTACAAGCTTGAGAAGCATGAACGTATAGGCTCATTATTTCTCTGACAATGAAGCAGAGCAAAAACTAAAGCTCCTACGTCAGACTCGCCTTTTCTTAGCCAAAAAGTCACAAGTTCTTGTACTTGATCACAAAAACTTGGCATTATTTTGGCCTGTAGGTCTTCCAGATGTTTAGCACACGTGTCCACATCACAGAAACCTTCATTTCTTATCAATTTATACCAAGAAAAAAAGCAGTTTGGTTAAATCCCTGTAATTCTTACCATAATTCTCCATTGAGTCCCAGTCCTTCCCTAGATTACCCCAGTCCACCCCCACTCCGCTCAGCAGCGAGTCCTCTCCACCGTAGTTGAGGTCATCGCCGTTCTCCTCCAGACTGGCCTGGCCTGGACTCTCCTCGCTCGAATCGTGGTACTCCCAGAACAGAGGCCAGAAAATCTTTTTATGATCCAGCCATTCCTCCGAGTTCAGGGGCCAGTCGTTTCTGCCCTCTTTAGCCAGGTCCATTTCTACCTCCATCAGGGGATCGTCTACAACCTCAATGGTCACCTGGAACAGGAAGAATAAAACAATACTGAATTATTTTAATGTTTAGTAAAGCCACTGAGAACTACCACTTAGGGACAGTGGGCCAGATACAAACGTATATGTAATAGTCAGGGAATACATTTACAAAATAGGGCAAATTATAGTCATCACATTTACATTTTCAGCATCTAGCAGACGCTTTTATCCAAAGCAACTTACAGTACTGTGACAGTAAACTGTATAAGCAATTAAAGGTTAAGGGTCTTGCTCTAGGACCCAATAGTGGTAACCTGGCAGTGGTGGGGCTTGAACCAGCAGCCTTTTGATTACTAGTCCAGTACCCTAACCACTTGGCTACAACTGCACAAGGCAAATCATTTAATGCCATGCTCTTTGGGTGCCTGGTAAACTGGACTACAACCCTCTTTTTTAATTGTCTCCCAAGTATCCACCTCACCTAACCAAACTGGGAGGGTCATAAATGCCATGTTTTGCCCACATACAATATATTTTTAAAATGCAGCTTATGCAACATGACTGAGCAAATCAAGGCGCTAAATGTGCCCATCAGTACATGCTTACATAAGTCATAGGACCTATGACTAGGTAATCTAGCTTTGCTCTGATTGACAGAAAAGCCGAAATGCCATCCACACCATCCAGACAGCTGGAACAATTATTCTCACAAACCTCTTTTCCATCAACAAAGTGCTGGTGCCAGAGCAAACTAGCAAACCTTATAAAAACGAGCCCACGTTTCCACCGGTTTGAGAGCCCAACGTTTATGTATGTGGACGCTCCATCATCAAGAAACAGAAGTCAAAAACATGGCAGAACGTTCTTCATTTGCTAATTTTGCTGCTGAGGGTTCAGAATCAACTTTTTTAGGGTCTGTCCATGACACAAAGGGATCGTCATAGACAAAAATTATGTGCCAGGCGAAAGGTGAGTGTTTGTTTGCTTTATCTGTTATGATTGTGTACAGTTATTACGCAGAGCGTTGCACCGACATCTGTGACCATCAAACTATATGACCTTAGTGGGACTTTTTGGATTTCTATTCATGTGCACGAGGCATTTTAAGCATATTAAATGTGGTCACAATCTTCAGGTTTATGCTGTTATACTGTTTATTAGTTTGTCTCGTTTCTTAGGACCACCGATGATTCATTACTGATGTTCTTGCCACAGTTTTATTGCTTTTACTTGAAAATGATGGAAAGGTGGGTAAAACATGTTACAATGTTGATGCTAGAACTCCCCCCCACCGCCCATTGGCCACTTGCGTCAAGGTTATAGGGTCAGAATGGCACCAACTTTTCTTTTTTTTAATTTTATTTATGCATTTTCTCCCATTTTAGCGTAGTCAATCTGTCTCCCGCTGCTGGGGGATCCCTAATTGCAGTCGAGGTGGGTATATTGCTGCTCGCGCCTCCTTCTCCGACCCGCGCACAGCCCTTAGCGGAACCTCTCTATCTGCCAATCAGGGTCCTAACACAGCGTGTGAACACCCCACCCACATAGTCCGGTCATCCCGCCCTAGCAGAACTGAGACTGCTGCAGGCCAGTTATGCCAATTATGCCCGCTAGATGGCGCCCAGCTGACCGGTGGCAACGCCGAGTTTCAAACCGAAGAGTTCAGAATCTCGGCGCTGGTGTGCTAGCAGAATATCCTGCTGCGCCACCTGGGCACCGGCACCAACTTTTCTGACCAAGAACCTGTGATTTTGCTGCTTAAAACCACTAAACCATTCAAGATCTTGGCACCAGCTCCATGGTAAATTTGAAACCTACAGATAAACGGGGTGACACTTTTGCGTTCTGTCACTAGCAGCTCACATGTTGCTAAATTGGTTCACATTGATGACAAATCTACGGAGACTGAAGGATACCACATGCTTTCTTCAAGACGAGACATCAGCCACCACATCCTTTCTAACTGCAGCTCAAGTGAAGTCATACAGCAGCTGAACATGCTTGGAGGAGAGCACTAACTTACTTATTCTGTAAACACGAGCTAACAAACACCTTCCATTCATAATAGAGAGACAATTATGTGCTTATGGACTCTAATAGCCATGGTATCATCAGGGATCAAACTTGTGACCAACAGACATTTTGTCATTTCCACCAGCGCACCCCTCATGTTATGTTTTAATTCATCTCTGAGAATGAAATCTGAAAATGAACTTTACTGTCCCCCACGTCAGTTACCTGGAGGATGTTTTTATGGTGGCATGTTCAGCATGCTGGAACTTGCATTAATCAACAAAACTGTGTTTGTCCCCTCAGCGCACCCAAACAAAGGGATTGTTGTTTATATTCCTGTCTGTATAAGAATCTAATCGCTGTAGTAGCTGTTTACACAGATGGAATAATCTCAAGTCTGGTTATTTAGCTGCTATAGCTGTATTTGTTACAGAGTCCTTAAATGTGCATGGATCATAGTCGCTACACATATACAATTGTACAGATTTTAGTCATGTCACCAGACTTACACATTACATATGCCAATGCTATGTACGTACAATAAATTCCACTGCCTTCTGGTTATATGTTATATACGACCTCTGCAAGTGCAAAATGTCTAACTGTGACTGTACACACACACTTGCAATATATAACTATACACAGTGCATTATACACTTTTCAGCCATAACATTAAAACCAGCTCCTTGTTTCTACACTCACTGTCCATTTTATCAGCTCCACTTACCATATAGAAGCACTTTGTAGTTCTACAATTACTGACTGTAGTCCATCTGTTTCTCTACATACCTTTTTAACCTGCTCTCACCCTGTTCTTCAATGGTCAGGACCCCCGCAGAGCAGGTGTTATTTGGGTGGTGGATCATTCTCAGCACTGCAGTGACACTGACATGGTGGTGGTGTGGACTCACTGACTACTCTATTAGACACTCCTACCTAGTTGGTCCACCTTGTAGATGTAAAGTCAGAGACGATCGCTCATCTATTGCTGCTGTTTGAGTTGGTCATCTTCTAGACCTTCATCAGTGGTCACAGGACGCTGCCCATGGGGCGCTGTTGGCTGGATATTTTTGGTTGGTGGACTATTCTCAGTCCAGCAGTGACAGTGAGGTGTTTAAAACAGTGAGGTGTTTATGTCAGTGTCACTGCAGTGCTGAGAATGATCCACCACCTAAATAATACCTGCTCTGTAGTGGTCCTGACCATTGAAGAACAGCATGAAAGGGGGCTAACAAAGCATGCAGAGAAACAGATGGACTACATTATATATATATATATATATATATACAGTGTATCACAAAAGTGAGTACACCCCTCACATTTCTGCAGATATTTAAGTATATCTTTTCATGGGACAACACTGACAAAATGACACTTTGACACAATGAAAAGTAGTCTGTGTGCAGCTTATATAACAGTGTATATTTATTCTTCCCTCAAAATAACTCAATATACAGCCATTAATGTCTAAACCACTGGCAACAAAAGTGAGTACACCCCTAAGAGACTACACCCCTAAATGTCCAAATTGAGCACTGCTTGTCATTTTCCCTCCAAAATGTCATGTGATTTGTTAGTGTTACTAGGTCTCAGGTGTGCATAGGGAGCAGCTGTGTTCAATTTAGTAGTACAGCTCTCACACTCTCTCATACTGGTCACTGAAAGTTCCAACATGGCACCTCATGGCAAAGAACTCTCTGAGGATCTTAAAAGACGAATTGTTGCGCTACATGAAGATGGCCAAGGCTACAAGAAGATTGCCAACACCCTGAAAGTGAGCTGCAGCACAGTGGCCAAGATCATCCAGCGTTTTAAAAGAGCAGGGTCGACTCAGAAAAGACCTCGCGTTGGTCGTCCAAAGAAGCTGAGTGCACGTGCTCAGTGTCACATCCAACTGCTGTCTTTGAAAGATAGGCGCAGGAGTGCTGTCAGCATTGCTGCAGAGATTGAAAAGGTGGGGGGTCAGCCTGTCAGTGCTCAGACCATACGCCGCACACTACATCAAATTGGTCTGCATGGCTGTCACCCCAGAAGGAAGCCTCTTCTGAAGTCTCTACACAAGAAAGCCCACAAACAGTTTGCTGAAGACATGTCAACAAAGGACATGGATTACTGGAACCATGTCCTATGGTCTGATGAGACCAAGATTAATTTGTTTGGTTCAGATGGTCTCAAGCATGTGTGGCGGCAATCAGGTGAGGAGTACAAAGATAAGTGTGTCATGCCTACAGTCAAGCATGGTGGTGGGAATGCCATGGTCTGGGGCTGCATGAGTGCAGCAGGTGTTGGGGAGTTACATTTCATTGAGGGACACATGAACTCCAATATGTACTGTGAAATACTGAAGCAGAGCATGATCCCCTCCCTCCGGAAACTGGGTCGCAGGGCAGTGTTCCAGCATGATAATGACCCCAAACACACCTCTAAGACGACCACTGCTTTATTGAAGAGGCTGAGGGTAAAGGTGATGGACTGGCCAAGCATGTCTCCAGACCTAAACCCAATAGAACATCTTTGGGGCATCCTCAAGCGGAAGGTGGAGGAGCGCAAAGTCTCAAATATCCGCCAGCTCCGTGATGTCGTCATGGAGGAGTGGAAAAGCATTCCAGTGGCAACCTGTGAAGCTCTGGTAAACTCCATGCCCAGGAGAGTTAAGGCAGTTCTGGGAAATAATGGTGGCCACACAAAATATTGACACTTCAGGAACTTTCACTAAGGGGTGTACTCACTTTTGTTGCCGGTGGTTTAGACATTAATGGCTGTATATTGAGTTATTTTGAGGGAAGAATAAATTTACACTGTTATATAAGCTGCACACAGACTACTTTTCATTGTGTCAAAGTGTCATTTTGTCAGTGTTGTCCCATGAAAAGATATACTTAAATATCTGCAGAAATGTGAGGGGTGTACTCACTTTTGTGATGACACTTTGACACAATGAAAAGTAGTCTGTGTGCAGCTTATATAACAGTGTAAATTTATTCTTCCCTCAAAATAACTCAATATACAGCCATTAATGTCTAAACCACCGGCAACAAAAGTGAGTACACCCCTAAGAGACTACACCCCTAAATGTCCAAATTGAGCACTGCTTGTCATTTTCCCTCCAAAATGTCATGTGATTTGTTAGTGTTACTAGGTCTCAGGTGTGCATAGGGAGCAGGTGTGTTTAATTTAGTAGTACAGCTCTCACACTCTCTCATACTGGTCACTGAAAGTTCCAACATGGCACCTCATGGCAAAGAACTCTCTGAGGATCTTAAAAGACGAATTGTTGCGCTACATGAAGATGGCCATGGCTACAAGAAGATTGCCAACACCCTGAAACTGAGCTGCAGCACAGTGGCCAAGATCATCCAGCGTTTTAAAAGAGCAGGGTCCACTCAGAGCAGACCTCGCGTTGGTCGTCCAAAGAAGCTGAGTGCACGTGCTCAGCGTCACATCCAACTGCTGTCTTTGAAAGATAGGCGCAGGAGTGCTGTCAGCATTGCTGCAGAGATTGAAAAGGTGGGGGGTCAGCCTGTCAGTGCTCAGACCATACGCCGCACACTACATCAAATTGGTCTGCATGGCTGTCACCCCATAAGGAAGCCTCTTCTGAAGTCTCTACACAAGAAAGCCCGCAAACAGTTTGCTGAAGACATGTCAACAAAGGACATGGATTACTGGAACCATGTCCTATGGTCTGATGAGACCAAGATTAATTTGTTTGGTTCAGATGGTCTGAAGCATGTGTGGCGGCAATCAGGTGAGGAGTACAAAGATAAGTGTGTCATGCCTACAGTCAAGCATGGTGGTGGGAATGCCATGGTCTGGGGCTGCATGAGTGCAGCAGGTGTTGGGGAGTTACATTTCATTGAGGGACACATTAACTCCAATATGTACTGTGAAATACTGAAGCAGAGCATGATCCCCTCCCTCCGGAAACTGGGTCGCAGGGCAGTGTTCCAGCATGATAATGACCCCAAACACACCTCTAAGACGACCACTGCTTTATTGAAGAGGCTGAGGGTAAAGGTGATGGACTGGCCAAGCATGTCTCCAGACCTAAACCCAATAGAACATCTTTGGGGCATCCTCAAGCGGAAGGTGGAGGAGCGCAAAGTCTCGAATATCCGCCAGCTCCGTGATGTCGTCATGGAGGAGTGGAAAAGCATTCCAGTGGCAACCTGTGAAGCTCTGGTAAACTCCATGCCCAGGAGAGTTAAGGCAGTTCTGGGAAATAATGGTGGCCACACAAAATATTGACACTTCAGGAACTTTCACTAAGGGGTGTACTCACTTTTGTTGCCGGTGGTTTAGACATTAATGGCTGTATATTGAGTTATTTTGAGGGAAGAATAAATTTACACTGTTATATAAGCTGCACACAGACTACTTTTCATTGTGTCAAAGTGTCATTTTGTCAGTGTTGTCCCATGAAAAGATATACTTAAATATCTGCAGAAATGTGAGGGGTGTACTCACTTTTGTGATACACTGTATATATATGGTGGTTTTAATGTTATGGCTGATCGGTGTATATTTCCATTTATCAGCTACTTTTTCTTTAAAATTCTTATAATAACTGACAAAAAAAAAAACAAGAATTATTCTACAATAGTGGTGGTAAGTACTTCCAGGAAGGGCAAACACAAATGAGAACTGCTCATGTTGGTGTGTATAGAAGACGAACCTTTACTACTTGGACGGCTTGAGGTTTTTCCCTGTTGTAAAACTAAATTGTGTATTGTTTCCCAGAATTCTAACTCAGATTCCATTGAAATCCTTGCAAACACATAAATTTGTAACAGCACTAAAATTAAATGCCCCTTTAAAAAAAAGGCATTCAAAGATTAGGACTCTGGCTGTAAATATTAAAAACAGACTGCTAGAATAAAATGCTGGCCTTTTACCTTTCAGATTTGTGCTGTTTTTGTTCTCTCGTTTATGAACTCTTAGGAGTGCTCGAAGTGAGACGGTTGAACTGCACTCCACCGGTGTAGAGGTCTCGCTGCGGCTAATTTAACAGCCTCTTTGCTCGAGAACAGCTGTGACAGCCAATAAGTGCATAAAAACACCGCTCGCTTTCGCAATCAAAGCGGCACACTTTGCAAAAGCGGCGCAAAAACAGTCCGGTGAGCAGGTTAATTATATCCAGCACAAACTGGTGCCAAGTAAAATGAATTCATCCCTCTGAACTACCGCACATTTATCAGGCGGGGGTGACGTCTGCAGGACTGGTCATTGTCACAGGTGTGTCATAAATCTTAACATAACCTCTTTTAAGTACCAGTACAAATGATTGCCAAAAAAATACAGAAGGAAGAAAAAAGGCCCAAAGCCTACAAAATTATGCCCCATTTAACATCCCTCGTCTGGTATTTGAAGGCCGAGTTAAACGTCTACGTGCTCATTTGATGTGTTTCTATTAATTTTCAACTTTATACATTTTCTTCCAATTTAGTGTAGTCGAATTGTCTTCCGCTGCTGGGGGATCCCTGATTGCAGTCGAGGTGGGTATATTGCTGCTCACGCCTCCTCCGACCGGCGTGCAGCCCTTAGCAGAACCCTTTTTCACCCATGCATTCTGCACAGGTGCCTCTCTATCTGCCTATCAGGGTCCTTACACAGCGGTCCGGTCATCTTGCCCTAGAAGAAACGTGTCTGCTGCAGGCACTGCCAATTATGCCCACTAGATGGCACCCAGCCGACCGGTGGCAACACCGAGTTTTGAACCGAGGAGTTCAGAATCTTGGCGCTGATGTGCTAGCGGAATATTCCGCTGCGCCACCTGGGCGCCTCAAACCTAGTTTTTAAAAAAATCACAGATTTCCCAGATTTCTACAGAAAAGAGCCACATTTCACGACATTCATTAAATTATACTCATAAATTGAATAATAGAATAAATGGAAGCTACAATACACAGCACAGCTACCTAAATAATTAAACCTAGAACATTCAGCGACGGTCTCAAAGACGAAAATACTCATCCATGTTTTGACACCCCCTCCCTCTGCCTCCACAGAGTTGGTTGGGAGTTTTCCAAACTCAGTTACCCGAGTCGTGTTTTAGCTGCTTTACATTGCAACATCTTGGACATTTTGTTTGTTACTAACTTGGACTAACTGTTTGCTAACTGAATTGCCATAGGATTGCTAGTGTAACAAGCGTGTACTGTGCTGTGGTGTATTGTGCTACACCAATATAAACGTGTGCTTCTCTACACACGTGATCATCTCTGTGTAGTCTATGCTGCGCCTCAAAAGAACAAGACAGTAAAGTATTATGCTCCAGATAGTTTGTCTGTGTACAGTTTATTTCTTACTTTATGAACTCAGCAAATGCTAAAGACGCTCGGTTACATTAGAACCGCCTCAGTGCAAGTTAACCAATAAATGTGAAGCACTTAAACACTATGCAAAAGAAAAACGTTAAATCGCTAAACACAAACCTTAAATTCTGAATTTCACAGCAGATTGTGTATTACACGAGAAAAGGCTCATTTCACAATCCATAGTGCCTTACCTATGTAATGGTTCTGTGGCGTTTGTGGGACTTACCACTCTTCCCCGACGTCACAGGCCTTACAGAGCAGTACTGAGCTAGGCCTTTAGTAAGAGGCCAGCTCGTTAGGGTGACGACCTGCAGCTGCGGCTCCCTTATTTAAGGGCACGCCGCCTGGCTGCAGGTGTCGCACCTTTTGTCTTGTTTGCTCCTTTTGTTTTGGGCACTGCGGTGTCCGTGGGGACTGCTGACGGCTCCCCCACGCTTCTTTTGTAGTTTTAGAGGTACCCCCGGTGGCATTAGGCCATCAGGGTGTGTAGACTGCAAGGTTGAGGTAATTAGCTTTTCTTTTACCTTCTTAGAAGTAGCGTGGTGCGATGTCGTGCAGTCCTCGTACTGTGTTTATTTTACCCGTTAGCATTTAGCATTAGCGGGTGAAGCCAGCCCCGTGACACGGCGCTGGTCCTCTCCTCGCTAATGTTTACCTAGCGAACCTAGCTGTGGTATTCGGCAGCCGGTAGGTGGCGTCTCGGTAAGACACTCGGTTGGTCTGCCAGCACCCCCGGTTCGAATCCGCACTAGGAGCTTGTGTAACTGCTTTGTTAACCGGTTTTCTTTACTCTGTTTTGTGTGCTTTAACAGATTGGCTCTAGCTGCGGCTGATGAAGGAGCCGTCTGTTACCCCGAACTGCGCCTGAGGCGATTTCGGGGCTTTGTAGCTCAAAACATGTAGTCTGGGATTCTGCAACCGCTGGGTGGCGACACCGCCAAGCGCGTGGCCGTTCTGCCAGCTCCCCGGTTCGAATCCGCACCCTTTTGTGGGCTTTAACAGATTGGCTCTAGCTGCGGCTGATAACGGAGCCGTCTGTTACCTCGAACTGCGCCTGAGGCGATTTCGAGGCATTGTAGCCAAAAATAATTGTAGCGCCTTAAGCGCATGAAGTCATCTGCTCTTCCCCGCGGCAGCAGCGCGCTGGTTACGCGCCCGGCTCTCACCCGAGCGGCCGGGGTTCGCGCCCAGCGTCTATTAGTTTTCTTCTTTTCCTTTTTTGTTGCTGCCTGCATTCCCCAGCTAAAGTCCATCGGGGTTCCTTATGTTTGTTTTTGAGTTCTGTCTTGTGTGTGATGTTCTGTGTTTTTCTGTTTATAAATAAACTTTTATTTATTTAAACCTCCGCACTTGAGTCCTTTCTCTCCCACGTGACAACCTATAGCTGTAATTCACAATCTGTCCTTGGAATCGTCTACTAATCGTCTTCTAAATGTGCTCTGCTTAAGTCATAAGACTAACGTTAAAGAGGATTTAAACAAGAAATACATAAAAGAACACCATTGTTTTGAACAGGACTTCTGGCTTGTTTGGTACATCCAGTCAGCCACACCAGATATTGTAGGTTTAGAAAACCTCAGCCTTAAAAGACCATAACAACCTAATTTAAACAGCGAACCAGGTGAACCAGGCCATACTGAAGCTCTATAAAAAGAAGAAAAAGTGAAACTACCTGAATGTTTGGATTCTGCGAGCCCAGGTCTGCATTGGCGAGATCTGGAAAGTTCTTCAGATCCAAGATGAATGGCTCCTCTTCTTCGGGAGCAGGTTTGGGCAGAACTCCCTCCGAGTGGAGCTGCTGCCATCTCCGCTTGTGGCGGCGTGGAGGTGACCTGTTTCCGCTCAGCTGGTTTTGCTGCTGGAGATCATCCAGGGTCCGTCTGACGTCCACAGAACGAGTCTGACCACCAGCCTGAGGAAACAAACAATCGACTGAGCAATCCGATTAAGATCTATTCTGTGCTACTGTCTGGACAGTTGTTATAGACTTTGTTCATTCATTTTTTGCATATTTATCTCTTTGCTATGTATGAATTAAAATATGTAAGATTTTGGCAAATATGGCTCAATAAATGGCCTCTGTATGATGGACATGTTAATGATTAAGTGGTTAACAAATAACCAACAAATTAAGTGGTTGCTTGATTATTGCTGTTGGTTTATATGCCATTTAAATTCATTTCCATTAGCTGATGGTTCATTCAAACTAAGAGCGGTGCTGGTATAAAGATTCAGACTGCTGATCTTGGACTCTATAAACTCCCTAATTTAGAAAACAAGTGATGTAAATGCCAATTGTGGACTAGACCAAAGACTACATAAAAATTTGCTCATTAGCAAACATTTGAACCCCTGAGTGCTCGATCAGTCTTATGCAGCCCTGACTTGGACTTCATTGGCCGGAGCTGCATGGTGATAAACTGCAAGATGCCCAAATATTATCCAACCTGCTTTTGCATATGCTGCCCTGCCCACAGTCTGCCCACAATGAGACTCCACTATTAATATTGTGGGCCCAATTTGTTTTATGGTTTCCCAAACCCACATTGCACTCAGTTTCATTTGCAATCGGCCAAACGGAGCACGTTTGCAGGAGATGTGTCTGCACCAAACTGTAATACAGTCACAGTTCTTGACAGAATTTTGGTCCAATGTACTTTAAAGTGTTTGATTCTCTGCAAAGGAATCTGTCAAGTGTAGCTAACAAGATCATAAATAGCTTTAGACCAGAGAAACAATGGAATATGTTTTGGAATATAGATGTTACAAATGGCACGGGGGCTAAGTGGGTAGCACTGTCGCCTCACAGCAAGAAGGTCCTGGGTTCGATCCCCGTTCTCTCCGTGTCTGTGTAGGTTTCCTCCGGGAGCTCCGGTTTCCTTCCACAGTCCAAAAACATGCAGTCAGGTTAATTGGAGACACTGAATTGCCCTATAGGTGAATGGGTGTGTGTGTGTATGTGTGTCTGCCCTGCGATGGACTGGCGCCCCGTCCAGGTTACTGTGTGCCTTGCGCCCATAGAAAAGCTGGAATAGGCTGTGGGAGGAAACTGGAGCACCCGGAGGAAACCCATGCAGACACGGGGAGAAAATGCAAACACCACACAGAAAGGACCTAGACCACTCCGCCTGGGAGTCAAACCCAGGACCTTCTTGCTCTGAGGCGACAGTGCTACCCACTGAGCCACCATGCCGCCCAAAATAGACGATTAAGCTGTGTTAAGCCTAACCCAGTGTTCAAAACAGTAAATAAAAATGTGCTTTCTGCGTCTCTGTCATCTAAAACAAGTTAGATTTTTTATATGGCTTGCTCACCAGGCATTACGACTTCTGCCCTGTGATTCCTGCCTTATGTAATCTGCCTTTTAACAACGTCTCGTAAACAGTACTTTAAATATAAGTCTTTAATTCTGGTGCCATTATTATGGGCAGCAAAGCACGATCCAGTCAGCGCTTCCGAGAAGAAAAACAATCACATCTATAAAACGTTCTCATGGGGGAAATAATTCCCAATGTAATTATACCATGCATGTGATGAGGACTAGCAGATCTGTCACACTGCAACACCATATCAAATCTGTCCAGCTGTGACCCGGCACCCGGCATGAAAACCGACTCGGGTTTCAAATAAACCCATCTGGAGTGAAATGTCTACCACATGACAGCATATCAAGAGGACTTTACTGAGGGATTAGAGGACCGGAGCGGACGTTTTCTTCACGGCGTGGTTGAAATGCCACCTGCTTCACATATGCAGAAATGGGAGTATAGATAGATGAGAGGTTTTATTATATTTGACGTTGTGACATGGTTTATACGTTTACATTCAAGCTGATTAAATAAAAGTGAACTTGAATTGCATAACTCATTTCAGATCTCTAAAAAAATCTGACAAGAAGTAGCAGATCTGTTGTTTTTAGGCCTCCATCCTACACAAGTTACTTATCAAACCTAAAGCCAGCATGCTACAAGCCTCCCGCTAGCAACCAAACAAAACAGAGCAGCAAAAGAAACACGGCAGGCACGAACAACGCTGCGTTCAGCTGCTCCGCTCGGCTCTTCTTCCTGACAGCTGGTTGACATTAAGTGCAGCGCCGTGAGTGAACCCACGGAAAAGTGCTGTGAATTCTTGGAGGGCGGCCCGGGACGGTGCATGCAGGTAAATTATTACACATTAAGGGATATGTATCTCTTTCATCTGGTTTACTTTAATATGGAGTCCTGAAGTCTGGCGTACCAGAGTGGCCTCCTGTTGTCCCAGATCCACAACAACTCCGTCAGAGAGCTTTGAAATCATCTGCCATCTATTACGCTTAAGCACCTCCGGTCCCGCCACGGCGCTGGATCCACAGGTCTCGCTCTGATGGTACAGAGATTCTCTGTCACATTGATTTAGGAGGCATCTCCGCATAATCTCATAATGCCTCGCTGTGGTTTACACATGTCCTAATATTTTTAGTCGGCTTCCCAACAGGACTTCAGTTGCTATGAGGAGGTTCATGTCTCCTCTGAGACTCTGAGACTCAGGGCTGTATAAATAACTACCTCAGCGCTAACAGATTAAATGTCCAGGCTGTCAGTGTGTTCTTGCCGTTGCCTTTAAATATTATTATTTATTGTAAACATTTGTTTTTACTAATTAACATATTTTGATAAAGCTCACGGTGGGTACAGTATCACCTGGGAAAACCAGCCACAAGACCAGAATATGTTCCAGACTGGAACAAACCTTTTTCCCACATATTCATATATATTTATCGTAGTTAGCAAACATGATCCAAATGATCCAATTAAGGGTTGAGGGTCTTGCTCAGGGGCCAAGCAGTGTCAGCTTACTGTTACACTGTTACAAATAGGTTTTTAATGGGATTTTCCAAGCCTACAATGTGAGATTTTGATTTTCACAGTCCAAGAAAGATGGAAAACTGTTGTCAGGAAGCAAAAGTGCAATTCACTGATCTTATCTGGCTAATTCACTGAACGATACAGTATATTTAAATGTATTTGATTTTCCTTTACGGCATTCAGCAGACGCTTTTGTCGAAACTATTTTATGCTTATATTTGTGTGTACTTACATGTATTAATGTGTAAATGAATTAAAAATTTTGACTCATACTCATTTAGATTTATGGCATTTAGCAGACAATTTTATCCAACGTGATCCAATTGAGTGTCAAGGGTCATGTTCAGGAGCAAAACAGAGCCAGCTTAATGGTGGTGCGTTTTGAACTGGCAACCTTCTGATTACTGATTACCTTAACCACTGAGCTACCACAGCCCTGGCTTATATTCACTCACTCAATCATTCATTCACACTAGAGCTGGGCATTATGATGGTACATTCGGTATACCAGATTTGATTCCTCGTTTGTCGGGGCACGGTTGTTACAAAAAAGCAAACGGTTAAGTGACGTTAACTACCGGGGCAAAAATACTTGCTATACCGACGTTATACCAACAACACTGAAGCAAGCATAGATTTATAAAGTCGCCCACATTTCTACAACAAACCTGTGATCAAGTTGTACAATCAGTGGAGTCGTATCTCAGTATAACAGTATAACTGTGTACTTCATCAATGGTGACTGGGAGACTGCAAACGTCGTTTTATTTGTTAAAGGGAGTGCTAATGATAATTCTATAATACTTAAATATCATATTAATAATAAACATTGTATATAGAGCACCTGTTTCATGCGTCATTTTGAAATGAAAATGTTTTATATTCTATGTTCTCATGACAGTAAAATCAGCCACAGACATATAAAAAGTCCCAGTCATACAAAAAATAAAACAGTAAAAAAATACTGTGATACAAATCACAGTCATACCGCCCAGCCCTAATTCACACTTAGGAGGAATTAAACATAGTCAGTGCAAAATTAAAGAAAACCAATTACCATCCACAGAAAGAACATACTAAACTCCTTTAATAACCATAGAAAATTACTGTTGTTTATTGTGTGTTGTAGCTAAAATTACACGTGAACACGTCCATTCCAGTCATCTCATTCATTTATCTTTTTGTAGCCTGGCGCTCATTCCTGCATCTGACTGGCTGCAGACACCAACGAAGGCAAAATTTTGGTCATTCGCACATTAAAACAAACATATCCTACATTTTTCTAACATAATTATTGATGATAGCCAGCTAGCTAACTAGCTTACTAGCCAACGTAATGTCACTTATTTTTATTTGTCTTTGCAAGCTTGTATACTAGTTTGAATGATCTCACTCTCTCAAAATACACTAAACATGTAAAAACGAAACAATCTCACATACACTCTTGCCATCCAACCAGCCACCAATATGCTGGTTTCGTTATGATACTAGCTGTCATATATACAATGAAGTAAGAGACAACATTGTCTAAAAAGGTTTTTATGGGATTTTCCAAGCCCATCCTGCCCACAGTAGTGTACCAGTGGGGACATGTTTGCTGATACCTACATGACACACTGAATCCTCAGACTACAATGTGGGATTTTGATTTTCACAATACAAGAAGGATGAAAATGATTTTATGTGTACTTAATGTATAAAACAATTAAATTTGCTTAGATTGTAAACACTTGCGATTAAAAGTCGCTGTGGATAAACGTCCCTGACGGTGTACAAGTCATCACCTACTACAGCCGAGCGCTGGGTTAAAACATGCTAACGCTGATGGCTTGTCACGAAGTCCATACCTGGCTGTGGGCTGCTGGAAATGCCCAACTCAGGAGAAAAATGAAAGCAAGCAAAGTGATCTTGACTGGCAAAGCTGGCACGACCGTAGGAACGGTGCTCTGCAGAAATGGCAGGAGAGCAGCGTGCCAACCCACACAATCCATCTCATTTTGGCTCCATTGAGATACAGACCTCGCACCCCACAGTAAACCCACAAAATGTCTAGAGGAGTTGTAGATCACTGGTATTAAAACAGGCCTTGTTATATCTGGCAGCTGGTAGTTTCGGCACTGAGATGGCACCAGGTGCTACTGGCACAAGGCACATTGGAATTACCAAGACAAGGAGGTGGCTGGCCAGAGTGGTTTTTTTGGTTGGGCAGCTATGTTGGGCAGTAGAACACTTTTTTAGGCAATGTGACTTCTGTACAGTGAAAAACTGTACAGAAACTGGACAATCACGGACACCCCTGCAACAGCTACAAGCGGGAGCCCCAATAGACAGGGTCAACGTGGACATCTTGAGCCCTTTTGTGGTCACCAATGGGAAAATAATTTCATTTTGGTGGCCATGGACTGCTTCACAAAATTATTGGATATGTGATCACGGACCATTTTTTTTTTTCATGGAGTTGATCCTGCTTTTGTGGCTTTAACAGTCTCCACTCTTTTAGAAAGCCTTTTCACAAGATTTGTGCCTTTGTAGTCAAAAAAGCATTTGTGAGGTTGAGCACTGATGTTGGACGGAAAGGCCTGGCTAACAATTAACATTCCAGTTCATCCCAAAGATGTTTTATGTGGTTGAGGTAGGAGTTCCTTCAGATCATATATTTATGGACCTCATCATGATGGAATAGAAAAGGTTCTCCTCAAACTGTTGCCTCAAAATCTGATGCATACAATAAATTCTATATATTAGCACTGTCCACATACTTTTGGTCATTTAGTGTGCACACATGCCCCTATAGCACCAGATGAGAGCCAGCCATGTCGGCCCTCTACATCCTGGTTTCTTTAATACTTCAAAGAGCTGGCGATGAGGCCCTGTCTATAAGCCACCAGAGACATCAAAGAGAAGCTATAGAACATGATCAGCCAGACAGAAGAGACACAGACCAGTACCTGCCAACTATGGACATGTCAAACATCCAGAATGGTCCATTTTCTTTAAGACTTGACAATCTTAATCAATACAAATCAAGTATGACCATAAACATAACTCATCAGCCCTCCCTCTAGCACTGAAGACTGATTTCTATTAATGTTTCTGAGTGGTGCAGGTCACAGAAGATTGAAATGCCCGCTTCAGTCGAGTTTACCAGAGCCACATCTGTGTAGCTCCTGTTCCTGCCAGTGCACATCTGGAGACCTGATTCGATAGTCCTTCTCCTCTTCTGGCGGAGAAACAGCAGCGAGGGAGGGGGGCGGGGGGAGAGGCGCCTGATCAAAGCCTTCCTCCGCAGATCATGTGTAGCCTGACTTGTCTCACGTCTCTGATTCTGTCTCTTCCACACGCAAGGCAGAAGTCGTTCACTTCACACGCTAAACTTCACCTCGCCGCTCTATTCCTTTTCATCGCTTCCCAAAAAAGAACACTGTCTGTGTTCCTTAACCAACCGCTGGTGTCCCAGGGTGCCAGATTCACCATAGCAGGAGAGAAATGATTGATTCCCATGCTGTAGGTTAGGGGTAAGGTTTGACATTTTCAGAGTATTATTACCAAAAAAAAATATATATATACCGATCAGCCATAACATTAAAATCACCTCCTTGTTTCTACACTCACTGTCCTTTTTATCAGCTCCACTTACCATATAGAAGCACTTTGTAGTTCTACAATTACTGACTGTAGTCCATCTGTTTCTCTACATACTTTGTTAGCCTGCTTTCATGCTGTTCTTCAATGGTCAGGACCCCCACAGGACCACCACAGAGCAGGTATTATTTAGGTGGTGGATGATTCTCAGCACTGCAGTGACACTGACATGGTGGCGGTGTGTTAGTGTGTGTTGTGTCGGCACAGAGCCCTGACCTAGTCCTTTACTTCACCTTGCCGCTCTATTCGTTTCATCGTTACCCACGATACATGGGAGGCACCTTCTGTGTTCCTTAACCAACTATTGGTGTCCCAGGGTGCCAGATTCACCATAGCATGATACCAAAAACAATTATAGATTCCCAAGCTGTAAATTAGGGGTGTTAAGGTTTGACCTTTTCAGAGTATTATTACCAACTTCTAAAAAACATCACAGGTCTCAGGTCTCAATTAAGGATATACAAACTAATACAATTCTAAAGGGGGAAATTGATATTATATAAAAAGTGATGCACACTTCTCTTACAGCAAAGGAAGCGAGATTTATTGGAATACGACTGGGAAAAAAAGTTTTCTTACCTGTACCTGTAAAATAAAGCACTTTGCTGATCGTTATTCTACCAAATTTGCTTCTACATGCCTGACCGGGCGCTCTACAGACACATGGGGTGTCAGAATGGGGGGAACTTCTACTGTCTGATCAAGGCACTGGCATGAGTGGTGGAGGAATACAGAAAGCTGTCAGCAAGAATCTGTTGATTGGCTGGGAAAGTATGGCTTCACACATGTTGAAGAAGACGTGTACTAGCTTGCGGCTATTCTCTGGCAGTTTGTACGTTCGGGGTGGGTGTTTAAAAAAGAGTAAATTGTCCTCCTTATTTATTACTGCTTAATGAATGATTGAAGCCCCACTTTGACTTATTTGAAGCCAATAATCCTTGATATGAGTATATTTCAAACCATTGGGAGGGTGTAAGTGTTTTAAATGAATCTGATTAGAAAATTACACACAATTACACCGGCAACATATATTTGGCGAAGAGCAAGGTCACCCAAATAGCCAAGCCATTGTGAGGTGCACTTGTCAGTGTGCTCTAAATGCCAGTCCCAAGCCCGGATACAATAAGGAGGGTTGCCTGAGGAAGGGCATCTGGCATAAAAGCTGTGCAAAATCAGATATTCAAAATGATCTGCTAAGGTGTCCCATAAAAATACAGGAGCAGCCGTAAGGAAAATTTGAAGAAGATGCGGTGGGTGCTAGGAGGATAACGATATATTTATTTTACAGGTACAGGTAAGAAACTGCTTTTTTCCCAGTTGTTTTCCAACAAATCCTGCTTTCTTTGCTGTCTATGCTGTAAGAGAAGTGTGCATCACTTTTTATATAATATCAATTTCCCCTTTTTTGCATTGTATCAGTTTGTATAGCCTTAATTCCTACGTGCACTTTAGTGACCTCTGGTGGTTTCACAACACCCATGCTGGCCGAGGAGGGTCACAGACTAGCACACGTGTTAAGATGTGATAATCTTTACACCAGCAAGTGCCAGTTTCTTACAGAGAGCCTCAGTTTGCTACTGCCACCGTATTCCTATTCCAGAATGACTGTGCACCAGTGTTGACATGGTCTGATGCGTTCGAACAGAGGCCTGCAGAGAGCCCTGACCTCGACCCCGCTGAAAACCTTTGGGATGAATTGGAACATTAGATTGAATTAGACTGTGACCTAGATCCTCTAGTTCAACATAAATGCCTTACCTTACAAACACTCTTAACACAAATGGGACAAATTCCCACAGACACACTGTAAATTCTTGTGAAAAGCCTTATTATATGGTAGAAACATTTTTGAATTTTAAGTGGTTTGTATGGCAAAAATATAACTACAAATCTAATAAGACATGCAACACAATTTCCTCTATGAAATATGATGGTGGTAGCATTATGTTACCAGTGTATTATGCCCATTATATACAATGTGCTTCATCAGGGTCATCTTTATATACAAGGCCTAAAGGTGAGTTATTTTCTTAAATGCCAAATAAATAAGAGCACTGCATTGTAAGAGCACTAAACTCACAAGCTAAATAAATACCAGAGTGAACTGGAGTTTCCTTCAGGAATGTGATTCTGAACCCCCCAGTGATTGTAGCTGAAAAAGGGACTGAACCACGTCTGCTTTACTACACGACACCAGTCAGATTCGTTTCTTGTGGGTTTCACTCATCTGGACGTCTCTGCTTTGGATTTTACATCCTGCACATGAAGTGGCTCGAGTGCGTAACAAGCCTTCAAGGAATAAATAGTTCTGACACGGTGATTAATCCTCGTGCCTATGAAAAATTCTTTTGGAACTAGAATAATCAGGTCCATTCGCTTTAGTGAATTATGAGCGAGCTGCTCGGTTTGCTGGTTTCACACATCTCGTCCGGCCTGCGTCTCCTCATCAGGAGGTGAAGCTTCCTAAGGCCCTCAGAGGAACGGGTGTGTTTGTACGAGGGCTCTTCAAAAAGTTTCTGCATTTTTTTAACTCTATTTATTAAGAGTTTCAAAAAAACAACCTACATCACTTTCCTACATGTTCACCTTCTGATGCATTTTTCCAGCGTCGTACCGACTTTTTAATGCCATCAGCAAAAAATGTTTTGGGTTGAGCATGTAGCCACTGATGCGCCGCTGCTTTCACATCATCATCATATGAAAATCTTCTTCCCCTTAAAGCTTCTTTGAGTGTCCAAAAAGGTGGAAATCAGATGGAGCTAAATCCGGACTATAAGCGTCTCTCAGTCTCTCAGACACGACCGATTCCTCCTCCTCCTACTACACCCTCACCGCTTATAACCAAAATATAAAAGTGCAGAAACTTTTCGAAGATCCGTCGTACTGTAAAGCTCTCAACTCCTGTTGATGTGGACAAAGTAACAGAAAGCCATTTTTTATTATATGAGCATTAAGAAACTGTCAAGGAGTTGGGTCAGCATTTACATTTAAAGATTTTTTAGTCTTTTTTTTATTTGTTAGTTTGAAGCCTCAGCAGTTCTGAGCAAATGTCTGATTGTTTCTTTAAACCTGGTTCACAGTTTGTTACAGATAGATAGATAGATAGATAGATAGATAGATAGATAGATAGATAGATAGATAGATAGATAGATAGATAGATAGATAGTTGGATAGATAGATAGATTTTATAAACAGTGCTTGATCATGCTCCATGAGTCTATCATGATAGTAACTCAGTGTTCAATGATGATGTCCCGAACTAGTAAAGTGTTATACAGCGTGATCACTGCTCTCCGGTACCGTTCCTTGTTACAGCTGGATGAGTCTGGATGTTGCTGAAAGTGCTCCGCTGTCTGATTAGCAGGTCATGAAGGGGGTGTGATGAGTTGTCAAGTATGGATGTGAGTTTATTCAGTGACCTCCTTCCAACCACTGAATGAACTCACAACCATACTTGACAACTCATCACACCCTGGTACAGTTTAGATGTTTAGGGCAGTGGTAGCTCAGCAGTTAAAGCACTGAACTAGTAATCAGTAGATTTAAGTCCCACCATTGCCAAGTTGGGCCCCTGAGCAAGGCCCTTAACCCTCAAATTGTATTCAGTTATAATTGTAAGTGGCTTTAGATAAGTGCCTGCTGAATTATGTAAATATAAATACCATGCTTTTACCATTCCTTTAAACCCACAATTGCTTAGACTGTATACTGTGAGTCGCTTTGCATAAAAGCGTCTGCTAAATTCTGAAAATGTTTGTGTAGAATCTCAGCAGATTTCAGTGTTGAATTTTAAATGCTTGAGATTTTGTTGGTTGTTTTTTGCTTCACCAAACCTGGATTTTGGAAATCTGGATCTCAGAACATCTCACATCTTGTTTATCTAACACCGTAATATTTAGTTTATAGATGTTCCAGACATCCATGGTTCGTGATGATACATTCTGATGACAGCATTCTTTAAACATAAAAAAGTCCTTAAAATTATGAAGGTGATGCAGATCCAGGTTCCAGTCTGCACTCTCTAACTTCCAAATGGGGTTCAGTAATGTTTGAATCTGGCGTTTGGATAGTTTGACTTAATCTCGATGTTTATTTAATCGTTCTTGTATAATTTATGCATAGCACGTATGGAAGCCTGTTATCCCAGAATATGGGAACATAATCAGGAGTGTTTGCACCATAGGGTGCGTCCGGTCCTGTAAAATCTTTTACAACCACAGGATGTAATGATCTTACCAGACGGCTGCATATTATGTAGGCTGTGTTTTTACAACCATAAATCCATCCATACGTCCCAACATGGTGCAAGTTTCAGTGCTCATCAGCCCACCATTGCTCAGTGGTCCAGGTCTTGCAACTACACCCATGACGCTTTGATATAAAAGCTTTCAGGCAGTCTGGCATGAATTCCAGCTTTGTAAGGCTCATGTTTTGTTGAGATTGGCACATAGCTCATAAAATCTTAAATGCTTAAATCTGTTGGGTTTGTGTTGCTGGGCATCCAACAATGTGCTGTGTATCACTTTAATCAAACTTAATACAAATTGTTGGCGTTTGTTCTTGTCTGTAATATACTGCAAGGCATTTTAAGACACTGTCCCTAAAACAATACATACACCAATCAGACATAACACTATGACCACCTTCCTAATAATGTGTTGGTCCTCATTTTGCAGCCCCATACACAACAAACTGATGCACTGTGTATCCTGACACCTTTCTATCAGAACCAGCATTAACTTCTTCAGCAGTCTGAGCTACAGTAGCTCGTCTGTTGGATCAAACCACACAGGTCAGCCTTCGCTCCCCACGTGTATCAATGAGCCTTGGCCGCCCATGACCCTGTCACTGGTTTACCACTGTTCCTTCCTTGGACCACTTTTGATAGACACTGACCACTGCAGACCGGGACACATCCCACAAGAGCTGCAGTTTTGAAGATGCTCTGACCCAGTCGTCTAGCCATCACAATTTGACCCTCGTCAAACTCACTCAAATCCTCACACTTGCCCATTTTTCCTGCTTCTAACATCAATTTTGAGGATAAAATGTTCACTTGCTGCCTAATATATCCCCCCCACTAACAGGTGCCGTGATAAAGAGATAATCAGTGTTATTCACTTCACCTGTCAGTGCTCATAATGTTATGCCTGGTCGGTGTATTTGTTTTAGTTTTTGTGACTGTTGCAGTAGCTGTCCAAACACCAACTATAAATGCTGTTACTTTTCAATCAGCCATGCTTTTCACCAGCAGATGACAAGTAGAAGTGTGAAAGTGATTTTTTCTCTGCTGTCCAAAGCACACAACAAAACAGGAATACGTTCTCTTACATGACGTCTATCTTGTCAGATTGTACTACAGATCAATGAGATTCTGAGAAAGCCCTCCAGGAATATCGCTCATATCGTTACCCTTGAGTCATGCTGTAATCAAACCTCGCAGAAAAGTCCATGCCAAGATAAGCTACGTGCTCGACATAGCACAGTCTAACTCTTCCTCCACACTAGTAAAACACACCAAACTGTCGGTGCGGGGAGGAAACCAGGGCTTCGCTTTCATATGAGCAATACAAGATAATAATGAAAAGCAAACACAAAAGAGGACGTTCCTGTGGTGTGCACTAGGAGAAGAACTGAGAAGAACTGAGAGGAACAGTTGATGCCGAGAGCAGCTTAACTGCATGGACGGACGCCTGCTCAAGCACTTCCCTCATTTGTTTTACATCCTGGATACCACCATCCTCCGCTCTGATTTGGACGCGTTTTCAGTATAGTTTGTGCACCACTGATCTCTTTTTAAGTCTTGTACAAAGGTTCAAAAGCCACTGTCTGTCATGGACGAATAACTGGATAACTTGCACATCTGTAAAGTCAATATTAATGCATATTCTGCCGTTTAGACATCTTTAGTGCTTGAGGCTCTTCCACTTCTGCACAGGCACCTCAGTCTGCTAACCAGTGTCCTTGCACAGCGTTTGAAGAACCCACCCCCTTATTCTAGCCTTTTCCCACCCAGCGGACTCGGTGGGCAATCTTGTCTGATGCAGGTAGTGCCAATTGTGCCTGCTAGATGGCATCCAACCGGTAGCAGAGCCGAGATTCAAACCGGGGTGTATAGCTCGCTGCGCCACCTGGGCGCCTTTAAAGACGCTCCTTTATAATCAGTATTTCAGTTTTTTTTCTCTTGTAACTTCTATTGTAAACTAACCTTAAGATTGTGAAAGGCAATTTAAAATAAATCTCATATATAAATTAGACTTACTTATATATACGTAACAAACAGGACAGTGGTAGCCCCATGGGTAGAGCTTTGGGGTATCAGTCGGAAGACTGTCAGTTCAAATCCAGGCTCTGCTATGCAGCCACTGTTGGACCCTTAAGCAAGACCCTGTGCTGAAAAGGAATTTCATTGAACTATACATGTACACCCATCACCGACCTTCCTAATATTGTGTTGGTCCCCCTTTTGCTGCCCCATAAGCAACAAACTGTGATGCTCTGTGTATTCTGACACCTTTCTATCAGAACCAGCATTAACTTCTTCAGCAATTTGAGCTACAGTAGCTCGTCTGTTGGATCGGACCACACGGGCCAGCCTTCACTCTCCACGTGCATCAGTGAGCCTTGGCCGCCCATGACCCGACGCCGGTTCACCAATGTTCCTTCCATGGACCATCTGTGATAGATACTGACCACTGCAGACCAGGACACACCCCACAAGAGCTGCAGTTTTGGAGATGCTCTGACCCAGTCGTCTACCCATCACAATTTGGCCCTCGTCAAACTCACTCAAATCCTCACGCTGGTCCATTTTTCCTGCTTCTAACATCAACTTTGAGGATAAAATGTTCACCTGCTGCCTAATATATCCCCCCCACTAACAGGTGCCAGGATGACGAGATAATCAGTGTTATTCACTTCACCTGTCAGTGGTCATAATCTTATGTCTAGTCTGTGTATATATGTATAAATGACAAATAATGTCATGTCATATATTTATATAATTATTTTATCTGTCCTAAAGTGCTAGTCCAATACCAGCTATCAGTTTTTCGGCTGGTACTGGCCAAAGATGCAATATCTAAAATATTTCATCCCTTAAATCCCTTAAATTTTGACCAATATAACAAGACCACAGTGCACACACACACCCATTCTTTTGAAGTTCCCACAAAGCTTTACCTTCAGATGTGGAGACACAGACCAACAGCAATGTAAAACCAGAAAACTTAAATTCTCCAAAATAAACTGATCTGATTATTTTCCCTCCAAAAAAGCATATTTTTCATGGGCATGAGAATTAATCACGGTGTCAGAAGTATTTATTCCCTTAGTGTTTGTTATGCAGTTGAACACCTTCACGTGCGGGATGTGAAACCCAATGCAGGAACGTCCAGATGATTGAAACCCACACAAACCGAATCTGACTGGTATCGTGTGGTACAGCAGACACGGTTCAAAATCTTCATTATGTTCACATCTGGAATCAAAAGTTTAAATAAGATTCCAGTCGACTCAATATTTATTCAGTGGATGTAATGTGGAACACTGGATGCGAAACCTTTACAGAAATGTAATTTGTAACGAGTATTTCAACATTTGTACTGGTGTTTATTTCTTATGATTGATTGGTTTGAATGGTTGGGTCAAAATACACACAGAATATTTTTATAGAACAGAATGTCTTTATTTTTCAAAAATACATATACAGGTACATTCTCTTGTATCCCAGTATGCTTGGAAACTGGGGTCTGAGTGAAGGGTCAGCTATTGTTTGGCGCCCCTGGAGCTGAAAGAGTTAAGAGCCTTGCTCAAGGGCCCAACAGTGGCTGCATGGCAGAGCTGGGATTCAAACTCTCAACCTTTTGTTTGACAGCCCAAAGCTCCACCCACTAGGCTACCACTGTCCCTATATTTACATTTACAGCATTTAGCAGAAGCCTTTATCCAAAGCAACTTATAGTACAGGTACAGTATACAGTCTAAACAATTGAGGGTTAAGGGCCTTGCTCAAGGGCCCAACAGCAGCAACCTGGCAGTGGTATGGCTTGAACCAGCAACCTTCTGATTAATAGCCCAGTACCTTAACCACTAGGCTCCAGCTTGCCTATCAGATACTATAGAAGTGTCATTAAATGCTAGGTTGCCTCTACAAGGTAGTCAGCAGCAAAATGTAACTGTCTAACTTTCAGCATCTTAATCCTTTGTTTTTTTTCATACTGCAAGTTAACTCATAAAATAATCTTTTTTAGGACAGTGCCTCCGAAATGTGGTTGTTGAGTACCCTCGTTTTGTCTTTGAGTCCATGCAGATGTGTTAGCACAGGGGACATGAAAGATGCAACACATTTTCCACACTTTATGCCATACATGCATGCAGTATTGGCAGATAACACCAAACTTGCATGTGAAGTCAGAACGCTAATTGTCCTAAAGTTTGCGAGCATCATGTCAGTAATATTTCTATTTCCATAGCAAGAAATGCTTGCAAAAGCAGGTTACAGTGAGGTTTTTGAAATGCCATCCGGCATCAGCGAGTAGTCAGAGCATCAGGTCAGAAACAAGAAAAAGAAAAAAGAACCAGGTCAGAAACAAGAAAAAGAGAAAAGAACCAGGTCAGAAACAAGAAAAATTAAAAAAGAATCAGATCAGAAACAAGAAAAAGAAAAAAGAATCAGGTCAGAAAAAAGAAAAAGAAAAAAGAATCAGGTCAGAAAAAAGAAAAAGAAAAAGGTCAGAAAAAAGAAAAAAAGTGTGTGTGTGTGTGTGTGTGTGTGTGTGTGTAATCATCATGAAACAGAAAATAAGGATGCTTTCCTCACCGACGTGCAGAATAAAAGTAACAGAAATGTATAAAACACATATGTATTAAATAAAGCATGATTGGATGTTTCATTTAAACTGTTGGTTCCTGAAAAAGTAAAACAAAAATAACTTTTTTACCAAATTTATGATATTTGGTTATGTGTAGCTTTTTTTTTTTTTTTAACCTCTATCAGCAGCGTTTGATACCTATGAAAGTTTCTGGTACTGCTGTAGTTGGGCTGTAGATTGGTTGAGTGGCCAACTTCTTTTCACATATTTTTTCCCTTTTGGCTACTTCTGTATTTAGGGATCAACACAGTGGGTGGATCTGGTCCGCAAAACAGACTTGGCACAGTTGTTACGTCAGATGCCATACCTTATGCAATGCTTCTATTTTTATCCGGACTTGGGACCAGTACTAAACAAGCACTGACAAGTGCACTTTCCATTGGCTAGGCTGTTCTGCTACTCCAACCCTGACATTATCCAATTACGTCCATACAGAGGGCCGACCGGCCTATAGCACCACTCAGATTCGAACCCTGGATCCTCAGATCTCTGTGGTAGTGGGCTAGCGTACTGTACCTGAATGCCCCCAGCCCATATATGTTTTAATAACAACCATTTCAAAAGCTAAAGTTTAGTCTGATTCAGTGCTGACTTGGTGCTTTTAGTTTTTGACCTGTTGAAACATCTATTACATCCAATATTTACCCGACTGGCTGATGGTACGACATCTCTTTCTTTGTGAACTAGTTTAACTGGTGGCAAAAAAGCCCCGAGTATAATAATACCACCACCGCATTTCACACTAGTACAGTGACGCCGAGTTTATGTGTCACTTTGTCTTCTCCGAGCGTATTTCTGGTCATTGTGGCCAATTTACTCTTTGTTTTTTCTGATCATAATACTCATCAAAAAGCTTTTTTAAGCATGTTTTTCAGTGACACCTTCATTTAAGCAGCTTCTAATTCATGGCAGTCCCATCCATCCAGACAAATTGTTTCTTAGCACAGACCACTGTTCCATGTACCTGTACTTACAGACAATTGCTGATATGAATGATCTTGGAACCTTAAGTTGTTTCAAGAAAGTCTATGATCTGTTTTATTGTGATTTGTACTGAGCTTTCTATACAGTCTGTCGCAATGCTTGTGGCTCAGTCGAATGGGAGCATTCAGCTAGCCCTATTTGCTATGCAAAAAAAATTAATGACAGTACTGAACTTTTTACATTTACGTTTTCGGCATTTAGCAGACTCTGTTATTCAAAGCAACTTACAGTACTGTGACAGTATATTGTCTAAGCAATTAATGGTTAAGGGCCTTGCTCAAGGGCCCAACAGTGGCAACCTGGCAGTGGTGGGGCTTAAACCAGCAACCTTTCTATTACTAGTCCAGTACCTTAACCGCTAGGCTACAACGACCTTTTAAACTACCAAATTAATAATATACGTTGCTACAGATATACATTTCTGACCCATCAGATTTTGTTACAGTTTTAGAGAACCTGGAAAAAACATCTGAAAGACGCAGAAAAAAGTTTAAAAAATCATTGAAATTCGGGCCGCTCGGGTGGCGCAGCAGTAAAATACGCTAGCACACCAGAGCTGGGATTTCGAAAACATCGTATCGAATCTCAGCTCTGCCATTCGGCTGGGCGGCTATATGAACTAAGAATGGCTGTTGTTCTGGGTGGGATGAGCCGGACCAGGGTTCCTCATAACTGGTGACATCACGACCTTTGAGTTGAGGAATAATGCTGATCAGGGTGTGGCTCTCCGTGCACAAAGCTGATCCGCATATGAACTCGCCTCGTGCAGGTGAAAAGATGCAGTCGGCTACAGCACACGTGTCGAAGGGGGCGTGTGTCAGTTGCGGTGATCCTCAGTCAGCGGTGGAGGGTTGTACTGGTAGAGGTGAAGCGTAACGTAACCAGGGTAATTGGATATGACCAGATTAGGGGAGAAAATTATGGGGAAAAATCGGAGAAAAAGAAAAAAACATTTTATTCCAAGACCAACGACTTTAGATTTGTGTTGGTTCCATTTTGCTTTGTGTTCTGGCATTAATGAAAACATGAAATATATCTGCTGGACCCCAGTGAATGTCAAAATTTACTCATAGGGTTTTACCCTTTGCCCCTTACGTTCACAGAGCTTTTTCTAGAACTTGCTTTCTTTGTTAGACCTTACTAAAGGCAACATTTCAATAAATAAATGTTTTAGACAGTAATTAACAAAGACAGGCCCCCAAAAACCCCAAACTAATTAGTTCTTGTGTGTGCCGACTTGCAGGAATGAAAATCAATTCCAAAAGAGTTGATTGTTTATTTTGGGTATTAAGACTATAACAGTGAGTTCAGAAGCATGGGAATTGATCTGTGAAATGAATTCAGCTCTGATGTATAATGTTCTACATGGTACAGAAAAGTATGTTTAAGCTAGCTTTAAACAATTCAGGACATGTACCCTGTTTACTTTGAAAACATGCAACGATAATGGACCCTGAATGCCCTGTAATACCATCAAAACAACAAAAAAATATGTACAGTGTATCACAAAAGTGAGTACACCCCTCACATTTCTGCAGATATTTAAGTATATCTTTTCATGGGACAACACTGACAAAATGACACTTTGACACAATGAAAAGTAGTCTGTGTGCAGCTTATATAACAGTGTAAATTTATTCTTCCCTCAAAATAACTCAATATACAGCCATTAATGTCTAAACCACCGGCAACAAAAGTGAGTACACCCCTAAGAGACTACACCCCTAAATGAGCACTGCTTGTCATTTTCCATGGCCAAGGCTACAAGAAGATTGCCAACACCCTGAAACTGAGCTGCAGCACAGTGGCCAAGATCATCCAGCGTTTTAAAAGAGCAGGGTCCACTCAGAACAGACCTCGCGTTGGTCGTCCAAAGAAGCTGAGTGCACGTGCTCAGCGTCACATCCAACTGCTGTCTTTGAAAGATAGGCGCAGGAGTGCTGTCAGCATTGCTGCAGAGATTGAAAAGGTGGGGGGTCAGCCTGTCAGTGCTCAGACCATACGCCGCACACTACATCAAATTGGTCTGCATGGCTGTCACCCCAGAAGGAAGCCTCTTCTAAAGTCTCTACACAAGAAAGCCCGCAAACAGTTTGCTGAAGACATGTCAACAAAGGACATGGATTACTGGAACCATGTCCTATGGTCTGATGAGACCAAGATTAATTTGTTTGGTTCAGATGGTCTCAAGCATGTGTGGCGGCAATCAGGTGAGGAGTACAAAGATATGTGTGTCATGCCTACAGTCAAGCATGGTGGTGGGAATGCCATGGTCTGGGGCTGCATGAGTGCAGCAGGTGTTGGGGAGTTACATTTCATTGAGGGACACATGAACTCCAATATGTACTGTGAAATACTGAAGCAGAGCATGATCCCCTCCCTCCGGAAACTGGGTCGCAGGGCAGTGTTCCAGCATGATAATGACCCCAAACACACCTCTAAGACGACCCCTGCTTTATTGAAGAGGCTGAGGGTAAAGGTGATGGACTGGCCAAGCATGTCTCCAGACCTAAACCCAATAGAACATCTTTGGGGCATCCTCAAGCGGAAGGTGGAGGAGCGCAAAGTCTCGAATATCCGCCAGCTCCGTGATGTCGTCATGGAGGAGTGGAAAAGCATTCCAGTGGCAACCTGTGAAGCTCTGGTAAACTCCATGCCCAGGAGAGTTAAGGAATTATTTCTGGGAAATAATGGTGGCCACACAAAATATTGACACTTCAGGAACTTTCACTAAGGGGTGTACTCACTTTTGTTGCCGGTGGTTTAGACATTAATGGCTGTATATTGAGTTATTTTGAGGGAAGAATAAATTTACACTGTTATATAAGCTGCACACAGACTACTTTTCATTGTGTCAAAGTGTCATTTTGTCAGTGTTGTCCCATGAAAAGATATACTTAAATATCTGCAGAAATGTGAGGGGTGTACTCACTTTTGTGATACACTGTATATATAGTGATTTTCTTCACAGAATATGTTCGGTGTGTGTGAGTGTTGTTAAATATATTTGACCCAAATATAAACCATCAATTCAGCCTTAAATCCTGGACATGGCATCCGCAGCATGCCCAGGAGCGCTGCGCTACAGACCCCGAAACACAGATTAAGGTTTACAGTTTCAGCTCAACCTCAATTAAGGTGCAGGATATTTGAGAGCCTTCCAATCCGCAGTCATCTGACACGACAGTAAGGAACGGAAACGAGGACTTCTGAAAAGGCTTAAGAATTTGGCACCCTCTGAGGCATGTGGCATCAGCGCCTGGTTGCTTCTGAGAGCAGGAAAGGACGGCGATTATTTGGTTTATCTGTTACAGCACCAGCACTCCCCTACTTTCACAGCACCCCGTTTTCTCAGCTCAGGTTCCTAATAGGAGTTCCTGTTGCTCTACAGAAACAGTGCTCACACTGTCCCGAGCGAATCGTAACAACTACACCGATAAAATATCACCCAGGTGAAAGAGGGGACAAGGAACGAGGCGTCTGAGATCTTTATACAAAGAAACTCAGTACATCATCACATCTGCATTACTTCTATTTTCTTTGACCAAGTTCTAATCCCGATTCTGATGCTGCTCATTTTTTACAGAGATCCTCCATATAGAAATGATTTTTTTTTTGTTAATTTTGTTTTTATGCATTTTCTCCCCCTTCCCCCCCTTTAGCGCGTCTAATTGCCTGATTGCATCATGCTTCCTCTCCACCAATGCCGATCCCTGCTCTGATTGAGGAGAACGAATCTAACCCACGCCCCTTCCGACACGGGCAGCAGCCGTATGCATCTTGTCACCTACACTTTGACGAGAGCAATGCAGCTCAGCACTGTGTACGGAGAGACACACACTGACAGCACTCTTTTCTCATCTCTGTGCAGGCGCCATCAATCAGCCAGCAGAGGTCGTAATTGCATTAGTTATGAAAGACCCTATCCGGCTTAATCCCGACCCTATCCGGCTTAATCCCACCCCTATCTGAACAACAGACCAGCCGGCAGGCAGAGCTGAGACGTGATACGATGTATTCAAGATTCCAGCCCTGGTTCCAGCGTGTGTTTTTACCACTGCGCCACCTGAGCGGCATAGAACTTATTTTAATGATCTATTCAGAATTAGTGTTAATACATTCCTCACCTAGGTAGTGTGGTTGTAGTCTCTCCACTTCTTAATGATGGGCTTTACTTACCTCTGAATTAGGTTTAGTGCCTTTAGAAGATAAACTATTTGGACAAAGTTCTAATTTGAAGAACTTTGTCGTCCCCCCCCCCCCCCCCCCAATTTGCAGCAACAACAACAAAAGATTTTGAAGTGTGTCTGTGGGAATTTTACCCCATGCATCCAGAAGAGCTTTTGGCAAAAGTATCTGGCTCACAAGCTCCATTCTGGTTCATCCCAAAGGTGTTTGATGGGGTTGAGGTCAGGGCTCTGTGCAGGCCAGTCAAGTCAAGTCCACACCAATCTCACCCAACCCCAAACTGTTCCCACAAAGTTGAAGCATACAATTGTCCAAAACGTCTTGGAATGCAGAAGCATTAAGATTTTCCTTCAATGGAACTAAGATGCCTAGACAATCCCCTGAATACTAACCCTATATCATTATCACCCTCCACCAAACTTTACAGCAGGCACAATGCAGTAATGCAGGTAACGTTCATCTGGTGTTCACCAAACTCAGACTCGTCTATCAGACTGCCAGGTAGAGAAGTGTGATTCATAACTCCACAGAACACATTTCCACTGCTCCACAGTTCAGTGATGGTGTGCTTTACACCACTCTATCCTACGCTTGGCATTGTGCTTGGTGATGTAAGGCTTGCATGCACCTGCTCAGCCATGAACCACAAAAGGTTTGGAACTCTGTAGTTACTGAGTCAGAAGAGTGCTGGTGACTTGAATGCACTCTGCCACTTCGCTCTTTAACTTGGTGGAATCCTATTACACTTCCACGCTTGAATTCAATGTGCTTTTTAGGACGACCCGTTCTTTCTTTTCTGCTTGATTTTATACACATGTGGCAATGGAACTAAATGAAACAGCTGAATTTAGTGGTTATCAGGTGTGTCTCAATATTTTTGTCCATCTAGTGTATATATAATCTGACCCCAAAGTCTATTTGTTTCATATAAGGTGCATTCCTGAATTTTTCTTCTCTTTCAGTACACCTCTGCGTTATGATTAGAAGTGGTTTAAAAAGTGGCTCAGTTCTCATACTGGATATAACGTGAAGCCAGAAACTGTTCAAAAGATTTAAAAAAAAAGTAAAAAGTCAAAAACATTGATGTCCATTTACAAACACATGTGGGCGTGTCTGTGATGGGTGCAAACCATCATTTATTAACTTCACTAACCGTTCTTCATTGTGTTCATGTCGGTTTTCTCCTCCTACTCTGGTTTCCTCCTAATTCCTCAAAACACTGGCAGTCGTGGTGTAATGGCAAGTGCCATGCTGCTGGTAACAGTTGTAGCCTAGCGGTTAAGATACTAAACTAGCAATCAGAAGGTCACTGGTTCAAGCCCCCAACTGCCAGGTTACCATTGTTGGGCCCTTGAGCTTAGATTTTGTACAGTCACATAATGTAAGTAATGTAAGTCGCTTTGGATAAAAGCATTCACTAAATGACGAAATGTAAATATAAAAGCATGGCCTGAGTTCACTAATACAGAAGGTGCATGGCCGTACGTGGACCTAGTCATTGGGTGGACACACATCAGTGCACCCTTACTGCCGGTCCCAAGCCCGGATAAACATGTGGGTTATGTCAGGAAAGGCATCCGGCACAAAAGCTGCACCAAATCAAACATGAAGTCGAATGATCTGCTGAGGCGATTCATAACAATCATTCATTCACATTGTACCTAGGTGTGTGTTTAAGTGTGTGTGTGTTGTTCTGGTCAGGTCCAGTGGAGCCAGATCTATTCCAGGGCAACTCAGCAGTTTGAAGTAAAACGTATTATAATATTTACATAATATGACTCTAAAGGCTGCTTACTGATCTGACTCCAGGGGCAGTTGTAGCCTAGTGGTTAAGGTACTGGACTAGTAATCAGAAAGTCACTGGTTCAAAAACCCACCACTGCCAGGGTTCTGTTGTTGGGCCCTTGAGCATGGCCCTTAACCCTCAATTGCTCAGACTGTATACTGTCACTGTACTGTAAGTCGCTTTGGATAAATGCATCTGCTAAATGCTGAAAATATAAATGTTTTTGAGTCCCAATAAGCACTAATCATGTTGTAACCCAACTTTAGGTCCTTCAGACTAGCAGCAGGTTTTAAGATCAGTAATATTATGTAGGGGTTGAATAATTGTGACAGTGTTGTGGCAGTGTTAATAAAATATCCTGCTCCTCTAAAATACCACATCACTTATTTTCTTTTTCGATTGCATCTCTGTTGTGTGTACCTCCATTGCCAAATGCTTACATGTAGCTCTGGGGATACATACAACCCACTTTGAAAAAAAAATACATTTTCATTTTTACCATTTAGCAGACGCTTTTATCCAAAGCGACTTACACAATGAACTGAACACGATGAGCAATTGAGGGTTAAGGGCCTTGCTCAGGGACCCAACAGTGGCAACTTGGTGGTGGTGAGGCTTGAACCGTCAACCTTCTGTTTACTAGTCCAGTACCTTAACCACTGAGCTATCACTGGCCCAGCCAATAGTCTTTATATATCAACCAGGTTCAGATGCATGCATGCACAATACAAGGATGATTTCAGAAGTAATGAATGGATGAAAGGGCATAGTTAAGCCAAGTGTTCAAAATCCTGCCTCTCCATGTGTGAAGGGGCCATATGGAATGGCACTATTGGGACCTATCCTTCTTAGGGGGAGGCAGTAACGGTCTTTGATGTCCGTTTTTTCACTTAAACTGTGATGGAATAGGATTAGAGGTGGTGTTTCACAGCACTGCTCATTTTCACTGCTCAACACACTGTTTAGATCATTGCAAACCCCTCATTAGGGTAAAATGGGTGTGTTGGAGGAGAAATCACTAAAATGTGCAGGGCTGTGGAAAGCTGTTTAGATCAAACAAATTAAAGAAAAAAAATAAATACATATAAGAAACTTTAAGAACAGGTCAGAGTTCATCACATGGTCCGAACTGCGCATGGAAAATATATAGAGATGTACTGTATGTACCGTGAGTGCTGCGTTGCTCCTGGATCTGGCTTCAGTGATCTTCTGCTTTCTGTTGGGGAAAGTCTGCACTGACAGAAGAAACAGGGTGAAGAAAGCCACTGAGGGTAAAACTCCACTGCGAGTCCGCATATCTGCGCCACTTTATAGAAACTAAAAGCTCCGAAATGAAGAATGTGCGCTTTTCCAAAAGTCCTGCGCTTTCGCTCCACGAGCTGCGAATCAGTGCGCTGCGCTCCTGCAAAATCAATCCATCAGGGGAAATCTGGAGTTAAATCCGAGTGAGTACTGGTCGGGGAAGTGTGTCCGGAAACATTTTAGCACCTTATGGTCCTCCGTTACGAGCCACTGAACTCACGATGCCATTTGGGAAGTCCTCCTGTTCCCAGTAGCTCCATGCGTAAGAGCCGCGGCTTCACTGAAGTGCGTGTGCGCACGTTTACCTCTACATACAAGCCCAACTCGGCTCTCTCAGGGTTGCCAAGATGAGTGTAAATCCCCTATATAAACATGATTCAAACCAACTAGTGCTGTTAAAAATACTTTAATGATAGAATACAACAAAGTGTAACGTACTCAGAATACCAGGCGGTATGGTGGCGTTGTTTATTATTTATTAGGATTTTAACTTCATGTTTTACACTTTGGTTACATTTATAACAGAAACGGTAGTTACTCTTTACACAAGATTCATTAGTTCAAGTCATGGGCAATTTTGTATATCCAATTCACCTCACTTGCATGTTTTAGGCTTTTGGAAACCCACGCAGACACAGGGAGAACATGCAAACTCCTCACAAACAATGACTGGAGGCAAGGATCAAACCCAGACCTTAGGGATCTATGTTGTCAAGCAGCACCTACTCTTTTCTGCTGCAGCTGAATGATGTGATGCAATAAAATATATATATGGCCTAAAGTATATGGTCACCTGAACCTCCCACCCTACAAAGCTCCATCTAGGCATCGTTACACACTGGGTGGGCATTTTCAGTTGCGTAAGATTTAACACAATCTGGCATCCCTGTGTGCATGCCCTGTGTTCTGACCTCTCATTGGTCGGTTTGGAACACCCAGAAACGTCACCCTGGACGTGAGTGACGTCAGACGGGATGGATGTGTCCTGTATGGGGTCTTGTACACAAAAGCTTGCATGGGAAGCAATAGAGGAGTGTGACAGTTACTGAATTGTGTTGGATGGATGTGTGTGTGTGAGGGTGAGGCTGAAATAAAGACATGCAGATGTGGAGTGCAATACAATACCATTACAAAGTACATCTAATTGACTCTAATGTTCCTCATGGGAGCAAAAGTTCATAGAGCTTCGTTCCAAAAACTGGGTCAGTTCAAGCACATTACGGACTAGTGTTCAGATATCTGACTGTGAGCTTGTTGCACATCCAACTCCAAAACCGTGGTCATTAGCATGAAGTTTGGAGGATGTCCAGGTACTGATGATGGAATCACTGTTGTAATTTATCCACAAGATGTTCCATTGGATTGAGGCCACCGGAGTTCCTCCATATCAATGACCACACAAATGACAAGTGCCACAACTTATCAAACCGTGTCTTTACAGAGCCATGCTGGAACAAACGACGGCCTGTTGTCATGAAGTTGGAAACATAAAGCATATTTTATTTAATTGATTTTATATACCTGTTTGCAACGAGTGTGACTGAAGCAGCTGGACTTCATTCTGATCAGGGTCACGATTGGTCCAGATTAGAACCTAGTTTAGATCACAAGGCAAAAGAAAGAAAGTAGTTCTGGTACTGGTCTGATAATCAGAAGTTAGCTGATTCAAGCCCCACCGCTGCCAAGTTACCACAGTTTGACCCCTTGGCAAGGCTCTTAACCCTTAATTGCTTGTATTGTATTCAGTCCCAATTGTAAGTCCCTTGTAAGCAATTCATTAATAAGGATTGTGCATCCTTACACCTAGAAGCAATTAAGAGCATCTATTGGCCTATTTACCTGGAGAAAACCCAAATGGTCTTGGGGAACACATGCCAAACTCAAACCCAAGTCCTTAAGTCTACCACCAACATTACTGTGCAAGTGTGAACATCTGTACTTTATATGTACACACTATGTCTTTTGATTTGGTGGTAGTGCAGTGGTAGCTCTGTGGATAAGGGTCTGGACTAGTCATAATGTTGCTGGTTCAAGCCCCACCAATTTGCCACTGTTGGCCCCTGAGCAAGGCCATTTAACCATCAATCGCTTGAACTGTATTCAGTCCCTCTGACAGGCTTGCAATTATAAAATCATACAAACCCCATTTTCTGAAAAGTTGGGACGTTGCAATATAAAGAAGAATCTGTGATTTGTTAAAAAGAGAGAGGGGCTCAAATTGTAGTACTATTAATCTGTGTTAATCTGTGAAGGGCCCAAATAATAAAAAAAAGGGAAAAAGCAGAGACGTTGAAGAACATGCAAACACAAAGAACATGCAACATTTATTACACACAGTCTCTGTAAAAAACATTCAGTGGTTTGTTAATTCTCTTGAATCTTTAACAGTAGAAAGTAGAAAAAAGATTTCCAATGTTTCACCGCAGTAGTAGCTCAATTGTTAAAGTACTGGATGAGAAATCAGAAGGTTGGCAGTTCCAGTCCCATCACTGTCAAGCTGCCACAAGTCCTGGCTCACAATAAATGTTCCAATTTGTCCCAAAAGAGTTAGTAGGGTTAAAGTCAGGGCTCTTCACAATCCTCACACTGTGAACAAGGTGTTTAAGGTGTGGTCTTATCTGACCACAGCACGTTTTCACTGTCTTTCAGTCTATCAAAGATAACCGCAGGGCCAAAGAACTTAGAGGTGTTTCGGCATGGAATTGATGTACGGCTTTCTGTCTGTCTAACAGAGTTTCAGATTGCATTTCTTATTGCAGCGGCAGACCGTGTTTATTTTATTTATTAGAATTTTCACGTCATGTTTTACACACTTTGGTTACATTCATGACAGAAACGGTACTCATTACACAAGATTTATCAGTTCACACGTTTAATGTCAAATGCAGTCATTGACACTTTTGTATCTCCAATAAACCTGACTGCATGTCTTTGTACTGTGGGAGGAAACCGGAGCTCCCAGAGGAAACCCACACGTACACGGGGAGAACATGCAAAATCCACACAGAAAGGGCCCGGACTGTCCCACCTGGGGATCGAACCCAGGACCTTCTTGCTGTGAGGCGACAGTGCTACCCATTGCGCCACTGTGCTGCCTGGCAAAATGTGTGTTAATTGACAATGGTTTTTTGAAGTACTCTCGAGCCCATGTGGCTATATTCATCACATAGCATGATGGTTTCTCATCCAGTGCCATCTGAGAGCTCTAAGGTCAGACACATTCAACAGTGGTTTCTGGCGTTGCCCTACACAAACTAAGATATATACAGATTTCCTGAATCTTTTCACAATATTATGAACAGTAGTTGGTGAAAGATTATTTGCAGTCTTGCATTAAGAAATAATCATTTTGGCAAAAAGTGGTGAATCAAGACCCATCATCAGACCTGCCAGCACACAGACCAGAATAAAGTGACTGATAAAAATGATGACACGCCTCTGGTCCAGCAATGGACTGGCATCCTGTCCGGTGTTTGTTACGGTATTTTGACCAAAAAAGCATTTTGTGTAAATGTGAAGTGGATGAATGGGCTGGAACTAGATCAAACAAAAATTAAAAAATGAGCTGTTCCCTTCTTAAATATTACTTCAGCGATCATCTTACTGTTTCCTGCCAAGTTTCCTTCCAAACAAAGACGAAACAAATGTAAGAATTTTCTCTTTTTTATTCTGTAATGTGGAATATATTTAAATCATTTGACCATTAATTATATAACTTCTGTAGCTCTCTTGTTATACAAGTCGCCTTTCTGATTTACACGTCAAATAAAGAAAAAAAAAACACAGAAACATGAACATGTTTTTAACAAAATAAAATATAAACAAATAGTGAGAAAGTTCCGGAATGAAAAAACATCAGGCGAATCACAAAAGCCACCGTGTGTTTCACCACCTTCTATCCAAATCAAGACTCTTCGGCTTCAGCGACTGCATCATATACAAATTAAGATCGGATGAAAATCACCAGTAGTATTTGCACCGTGTCGGCGCACTGTGGACCTGCGTGCACGTTCAAGGACTTTTGGAGCTGCTGGAGAAAATCGTGCCAACAGAATGAATTAAAGAGGAGATTAATAATAAATAAATATGTACAAGCACACAGAGCGTAGGAGAAAGCACATAGGGGCAGCGCTACGACCATACGATCCACATTAAATTAAAAGTAAAAAAAAAATGAAAGGACAAATTAAAACAGGGTGATTAAAAATAAACAAACATAATCCTGAACTGAATAAAGAAAGAGAATTCTAAAATACAACCATCATACAGACAGATGAGTATTCAAAATAACTCATCACAGTACGACATCGAGGCCAGACGTCATTCATATTCACCAAGAGTCGGTGATTTGCAGTCACAGCAACATGATGAACAATGTTGGCGGGAAAAAAATGGCATCAAAGTGGAACAGTGGGAATCACCACTGGGAGCAAAGCACACGGGGACTTAAAGCTTCCCCACAGTGGAACATTTTTCACCCTCTTTGGTTCACATTAGTATTTATAAATAGTTTCTAATCGAGACGAGAAAGAAATTCACTGCTTTTAACGTAGTGCGACTTATAAAAGTCGTGTACATCACATATACACTATATGGTCAAAAGTATGTAGACACCTCTCGTATTAATTCAGGTTCAGGTGTTTCAGCCACACCCATGCTAACACGTGTAGAAAAAGAAATGACACAAATTAAAAGCATTTGTTTTGATTTATGTCAGTCAAGCCGCACAAAGCAAGGACCATTAAGATGTGGAGGAACTTCAGTGGCCTGCACAGAGCCCTGGCCTTAACTCCACTGAACAACTTCGGGATGAATTGGAATGTCAGTTGTGAGTCAGGCCAGCATCAGTGCCTGATTTTACCAATTTACTTGGGACTGTGGTAGCCTAGTTGGTAGATCGCTGGGCTGTCAATCAAAAGGTTGAGATTAGGAATCCTAGCTCTGCCATGCTGCTACTGTTGGACCCCCGAGCAAGGCCCTTAACCCTTCTCAGGGGCGCTGTACAATGGCTGACCCTGCGCTCTGACCTCAGCTTCCAAAGACAAGCTGGGATATGTGAAAAAAAGAATTTCATTGTACTGTACACATATTTATGACAAATAAAGGCGTTCTTCTTCTTCTTTAATAAGTGCAGGATGTTACATTCACAAAAAGCAGATGTTTAAATTAATGCCCATGGTTTTGGTAATGGATGCCCAACAAGCTCATGCTCAGGTGTCCACATACTTTTGACCATATAACGTTTGTATTTAGATCATTATTAAGAAAACTGTTTCTCAGAAATCCACATGGCTGCATCTGAAAGCATAAACTGCTTTACTTAAGCATTTTTACATGCATCGTGCATCATGAATGTGTCGGTGAATAGTGTGCAGTACGTCAGGATAGCAGAAATGCAGCTCATGTCACTGAAATGATCATAATTAATTTACAGCCGTTTCAGTAATATGGAGATTAAAACAGCTACATTAATTAATTGATTAATTCAAGTATTAGTTTAATCATCGTCAGTAACTGGGGCGGCACAGTAGGAAACAAAGGAATATGATGACCTGTATAGTAATACAATCTCAACACAACTGGACACTTTGGCTAGATTTTGGACTGATGAGAAAAGGGGCGGTGCTCTGTCCAGTACAGTTCCAGAGACTTGGACAACTGATGCAAGTTTCTTCCCCCCTGTACTGAGAATGTTTATGACACATTTTATATTGTGAACTTTGCTACAGTTCATTCATTGTCTGTTTTACCACTGATTTATCCTGGTCAGGGTCACTGTGGGTCTGATTAATTGTGTGAAAGTCACCCAGGTCATCAGTCAATCACAGGGTGCGCACACACACAGGGCAATTTCCAGTAGTTCCAATTGACTACTTGTACTTGTCTTGGACTTGTGGGAGAAAACCGGAGCACCTGGAGGAAGTCCACACGGACACAAGGAGAACATGCAAACTCCACAGAGGAAAGAATCAAACCCAGGTTCTTCATGCTGTGAGGTGACGGCGCTACCCACTGCGCCACCGTGCCCCCCTAACTTTGATATCATTACACCCTGAATTACACCCTGAGGACTGAATTGTGATGAGAGGCAAAGGAACGATGAATAATCCTTCAATTTCACCGATCTGTTTCATCGTTGATAAAAACATGAATAAATCAGGGTGAATGAACCCCTACAGATTTGGGTGGCGCCAAGAAGGGGTGTATATTCGCCTGACACACGTATGTGCAGCCCACCGATTCCTTCTTATCCACCCACACTTCGATGGATTTGCGCAGGAGATCGGCTTCGCGTTTGGAGAGCCACGCCCCGATTCCGCAAACAAATGATGAATAATCCTTCAATTTCACCGATCTGTTTCATCGTTGATGAAAACATGAATAAATCAGGGTGAATAAACCCCGGCAGACAGATGCGCACGTTTCTGGAAACAGTTTTCTGCAGAATCTGATTGATGTTGGCTCGCGCTGGTACAAACATCGTGTTCAAGTCAGAGATGTTCGCCAGAACGCGGCTATTTTTCTCACGCGAGACAAACTGAACTTTGTGACCGATATCTCGGAGGGGGGGGGGGGGGGGGGGTGTAACGTAAGACAAACGACAGCAGGGCACCGAATCTCTGACAATCCAACAAGTGCAGAAATGTAAACAGAAATGTAAAAAGCCAAGCTGTGCACGACTTACTCAACATAGCAAATAAACAACAAACCAAATTAGGAGAAAAGAACGAGAGCTGCTTTGCTGTATCAGAACCTCTGGGACTGATCATTTGTTCCCTGCCAGTCTGGTCCCACTTATTCGAAAAGATGTTTTGTACGTGCAAACAGCGGTTCGAGGGTTACGGTTACATATGGCTTTAGCGAGCGTATAAGCAGTCCAAAGCCTTTGTGTGGCTGGCAGCATGGAAGTTAAGCGTTTTTTTCTCCGCATATAAATGTCACGTTGAGTTACGGACAGATCTCGAGTCTCGTGTCGGAATGATTGATGAGAAGTAAAAAAAAAAAAAAAAAGAAAAAAAACAAGACAGAAAAGAGGATTTAACGTTTAAAGCAGAATAGATGGAGCTCTGTGCTAAAAACACGATAATATAGTAACATAAAAATAAAAAACAGAATGACATTAAGTGGTTCAGTGAATCTTCTCAGAGAGAGAGAGAGAGAGAGAGAGAGAGAGAGAGAGAGCTTAAGACTTTAGTGCAGGTTTAATTCGAACTGGAAAGCTTTCAGTCGTCACACTCCTCGTATGTGGTCTCGTCGAAGGGTCGGTCGTGGGAGGACAGGATTTTGTGGAAGGAGTATTTCACCTGCAGCAGGTCGCCCACCTCACTGATGGCGCTCAAAGCCTGCAAAGAAATAACACATATTACACACACGTTTACATACACCGACCAGGCAAAACATTATGACCAGTGACAAGTGAAGTGAATAACACTGATTATCTCTTCATCACAGCACCTGTTAGTGGGGGGGATATATTAGGCAGCAAGTGAACATTTTATCCTCAAAGTTGATGTTAGAAGCAGGAAAAATGGACGAGCGTGAGGATTTGAGTTTGACGAGGGCCAAATTGTGATGGCTAGACGACTGGATCAGAGCATCTCCAAAACTGCAGCTCTTGTGGGGTGTGTCCCGGTCTGCAGTGGTCAGTATCTATTAAAAGTGGTCCAAGGAAGGAACAGTGGTAAACCGGCGACAGGGTCATGGGCGGCCAAGGCTCACTGATGCACGTGGGGAGCGAAGGCTGACCTGTGTGGTCCGATTCAACAGACGAGCTACTGTAGCTCAAACTGCTGAAGAAGGTAATGCTGGTTAACGCCATTTGATGAGTCTGGAGTGAAGGAACTTCCGTGGCTGATGCTGGTCCAAAGGCCTGAATTACATTTGACTTTTTTTTTTTTAAATATCCTTTTATGCAACTTTGCATATTTTAACAAAATTGTATTGCATTGTCTGGTTTAAAAAAGAAAAGAAAAGAAAAACAGTGTGGTGCCCAGGTGGCGCAGCGGGGTATTCCGCTAGCACACCAGCGCAGAAATTCCAAACTCCTCGGTTTGAAACTCGGCGTTGCCACCGGTCGGCTGGGCACCATCTAGCGGGCATAATTGGCAGTGCCTTCAGCAGACACGTTTCTGCTAGAGCAGGATGACTGGACTATGTGGGTAGGGTCTTCAAACGCTGTGTAAGGACCCTGATTAGACCCTGTGCAGAATGCATGGGTGAAAAAGGGTTCCGCTAAGGGCTGCACGCAGGTCGGAGGAGGCGTGAGCAGCAGTATACCCTCCTCGACTGCAATCGGGGATCCGCCAGCAGCGGAAGACAAATTGACTATGCTAATTTAGGAGAAAAAAATGGGAGAAAATGCATAAATAAATAGAAAAAAACCCCAGTGTTAAGTCAGCCTTAACCCTTTAATGGTCTCACCAAGAAAATAATGTCTAAAAATGATTTCCTTGCATTTCTTAGTTTCCTGGGACTATACAAACAACACAATTCAAATTTTTTTTACTAGTGCACACTATTTTTTAATGAGCCTCTAACAAACAGTTGAGACGATCACAAAAATGATGCAACTTTCATGGATTATTTTACTGCTGCCAGTTTTAAGTTGACATATTGGTTAGAAAGGCTGTTTTCTTAAAACCATCTACCGATATTTTTGCGTTTAACACACGTCAACCAAGGAGTAGATACGGCCCAAACAAGATTATTTAAATACAGCTTATTTTTACACAAGTATTTAGACTCAAAGTAAGCTAAACCAAGTGGTTGAGCAGACCATTAAAGGGTTGATGTAGTAGTTATGCTGACCCTGGGGCTGCCCTGGTCATTTGGAGGAAGAAAACATTGACATTTTATATGAGGCAGCTAATATTCTGCATTTCCACAATAAATTGTGTAAATAATAACATTTTGGGATTTTAATTTAGCATGACTTTAAATGAGTGTTTTTGACGGCACCCTGGCAAAGCCCAGTCGAGAAAGAACATCTTAATACATCAAGCTTTAAGCACATGCTTTAAGTCATGCCGGAACAGGAAAGCGTCGTTCCCAAAGCAAGAGCTGGAAGCATCACTGGTTCTGCAAGGTTCCTATTGTCATTGGTTTTATTAGCCTCGTAGGTCCGAATTCAAATAATAAAGTATTAAATGTTGGACACCAGACAATTAAATCAGCGGAATCAGAAAAGCAGGTTATTAAACACTGTTCTGGGATTTTGCTGCGTTCTTCTAAGGAACTGTTTTGAAAAACCTGATGACAAGCAATATATTATTCAGAATGAAACAAAACCGTTCCAGGCGGCTTTAATGTCATGATTATTTTTGCGATAAATAATTACATTTGGCCGCTCAGGAGGCGCAGCAGTAAAAACACGCCAGCACACCAGAGCTGACATTTCAAACTCTGGTTCAAAACTCAGCTCTGTCATCCGGCTGGGCTGGGCGACTATATATATAAGGATTGGCTTGTTGTTCATACAGGGTAGGGAGCCGGATAGGGACCTCATAACTAAACGAATTAAGACCTCTGCTGGCTGATTGATGGCGTCTGAACAGAGTCAAGGAATAATGCGATCATGGTGTGGCTCTCCGTACACAAAGCTGATCCGCATATGAACTCGCCTCATGCAGGTGAAAAGATGCAGTAGGCTATTGTGCACGTGTCGGAAGAAAATCGGGAGAAAAAGGGAAATGCAGAAAAAAACTAATAAATAAAAATAATAATAATTGCATTTGGTAATACAGTAGACCCTTGACTTATGAATGTAATTGGTTCCGAAGGGCTGTTCTTAAGTCAAAATGTTTGTTAGTTAAACCTATTTTTCCCATAAGAAATATTGTAAACAGAATTAATGCGTGCCAGACCTCCCAATCCCCCCCCTTACCCTAACCTCTCTAATGTCTTGAAAGGTCTTTTTTGTTATAAATACAACTATATTTTCCCTTAATCTTAAATGATAGAATAGACATTCCTGTAATAAACAATAATAAACAATAATACACAGTAGTACTGTACATAAAAACACATCGCAAATCAGTACAGTACGTGTGCTGTACCATACACCATAATACATTTCCTTTTTTTTTAAATAAAATGTATCTACCAGAAACAACAATAACTCTCATATTTCTCTATTATTTCCTTCTTTATTTCAATAGTGTTGTATTTTGTAGATGTAATTGCACGAAAGAAAGAATACTTTACTCAGTGATTTCCTTCTTCTCTCTCACTAACTGTCCCCTCTGTCTGATACACAGTGACAGCTACTGGCAGGAGTAATTATACAACACATCAAATGTAATATTTTTGTTTATTTTCTCACCACTGCGCTTCCTCTGCACATTCTTTGAGGCCATTTTAATATAGAATTTTACAAAATATAAAGAAAACACCGAGAAAAAAACACCGTCCTCTGTCCGAATGTTCACTCACTGTATATATATATATAGAGAGAGACGGTCGGAGTTAACTTGTTTGTGACGTCACGTGCTTCGCAAATTTCGGTTCGTAATCCGAAATTTGTTCGTACGTTAAGTTGAAAAAGATCGTTCATAACCCAAAATGTTCGTATGGTAAACGGTTCGTAACCCAAGGGTCTACTGTATTGTTTAAATTGTGAGGAAGGTAATTAAGTACTAGCTGCTTTGTAGCCCCGTTGCTCTCCGTTTATACAGAGGTCAGGTGACAACAGCACATGGCTCATCTCTAACGGGAGGAAGCTTACAGATGAGAGGCGTTTGTCTAAAGAACGAGCACCAAGCTGCAAAAAGTCTCACCAGAAAAAAGGCAGAGAAGTGGCGAACTCTTAAACACCAAGAGGCAATCAAGCACATGAAAGGTGTGGCGCGACATCACAGAGCCCGGCCGCAGCCGAACCTGATGTCATCTCGAAAACCTTGTAGCGTCCTCCATTCTGCCGAGGACGAATCGCACGATAAACACCTCGCAGAGACGCTCAGGAGAACACGGGCGCGATAAGCGGTCACATCAAAGCTCGGCGTGTTTTCTCAAGGCCGAGGGGGTGGGGGGGGATTCTTCAGCGTGCTTAAAATCGAGGGTCCTTGGGGAGGTAGATTAAGATGCTCTTTGATCTCCTGCCAGAGCAGCCCCCCGTGGCAGGCCCTTCTTATGTAAACCCCTCGACTGAGGCCTGCCAGAGAGAACTGACACTGTCAATTAATTTATGGTGGGGGACACTTTGAAGACGCAGCCTCACATTCCTCTATCAGTGAGAGCGTTCAAACGAACAGGGTGTATCGGGTTAGAGACAACAAAGATCTTCAGCACGGCTTGGTTTACTGCGCTGTATGGTCGAAAGTATGTGGACAAACATCTTCTTGGAGAGTTTTTGTATCTGATCAATTCGGAGTTTAAGCCACGCCCACTGCTAACAACTAAATAAATTTAATGATATAAAATAAATGATGTGCTTCTGACTCTCAGGCTACTATTTACTATTTACTGGCTAACAGGAGTCCATAAAGCACCAGATTCTGCTAAATAAATAAATAACATAATAATTTATCCTATTTGATTATTTTATTAGGATTTTCATTTTTACACACTTTGGTTACATTCATGACATAAGTTTAATGTCAAACACAGTCACGGACAATTTTGTATCTCCAGTTCACCTCACTTGCACTTCTTTGTAATGTGGGAGGAAACCGGAGCTCCCGGAGGAAACCCACACAGACACGAGGAGAACATGCAAACTCCACACAGAAAGGACCCGGACCGCTCCGCCTCGGAATCAAACCCAACCTTCTTGCTGATAGTGCTACCCACCGAGCCACCCAAATAACGTAAGAAATATTACGGAATTAAAAAAATAGGCTGCAGTTTGTACACTAGAATAAAATGGATCACTGGGCGCACTGCAAGAACACCCTGAACAGAACGCCAATCCATCGCAGGACCATCACCCACCTCCTCAGACACAACCAATCATGTCTGTAGTAGTCACCTGACTTGCTGATAGCACCGCTGTGGACTCGAACCTTGGATCCCAGTGGTAGAGGGCTAGTGTAATTTACCGTTGCACCACCCACACCCTTACAAAGTTTATTATTTATATTTTCTTACACTGGGGCACAATGTTGGTTGCTTGTACCATGCAGACCTGCCAACGTTTAAAATCTTTTTAAGGGCTCTCTTGAATCCACAGCCTTTTATATGGTGGTTGCTATAGTTATACAGCAAAAAATATGTAGACATCTCTAGTAGTTATGGTTTTCACAGCTTCAGGGTTCCGATCCTGCCTCTGGTGACTCTTGTGTTACTCTCTGATGAGTTTGGCATGTTTTTCCTGGGTTTTAACCCACCTGCTCTAAAATTCCTCTAGCAAGTGTACGTGACCACCACAGCCCTGATCAGTTTAAAGTGGCTGAAGATGAATGAATGTATTTTAAGTACTGCAGTGAGCAAAAATACACTTTCTATTTTACAACACTTGCATATTGTTACTACCCAACCCTGAGTGTGTGACTGAAGGCGAGCATGTGTGTGATGGCCCCCCCCCCCCCCTTTCTCTAAAGCATCTCCTCCTACCCCTTGCATCCACCTTGCACTGACCAATGAGAGCCCCCTCAGACATGCATGCACTCACATTTAAGCAGCAATGAGGTACCATGATGACCTTCCCTTCTCAGGCAAAGCTAATTGTGCCTGTTGGACACCTGGCCAGGCTGATAGCACAACTGAGACTGGACATCGATAGATCACCGCAGTGCCCAACTTTATTTTACAGCAAAATGACCATAATACTGGAGCTCCAGTCCAAACTAATGAAGTGATCCTTTTAACATCTTGTCTCAACTGAGCTAGGAAGGTCATTGTGTGAAATATTGACTTTCTAAATTGCTGTATTAAACATGTATGAAAGTGGCATGAGTGCTAAAGCTCATATGAAACTATGCTGGATGGAAGCTGTTGCCTTACCGTATCCAGCATTTCTTTGGTGTGAGCAGCAGATACGCAGAAGCGAGCTCTGGACTCGATGATGGGCGTGGCGGGAAATCCTACAACCACCACGCCTATGTTTCTCTTCAGCATCTCCCGGCCAAACGCCCTGCACACAACACACTCCATATTAGCCCAAATAGTTTAATTCAGATAGAATAGGAAGCCTTTATTTGTCATATATACATATACAGGTGTACTGTACAGCGAAATTCTTTATTTACATATCCTAGCTTGTTTGAAAGCTGGGGTCGGAGCGCAGGGTCAGCCGTTGTATGGTGCCTCAGGAGCCGAGAGGGTTAAGGGCCTTGCTCAAGGGCCCAACAGGCAAAGCCCGGATTCAAACTCTCAACCTTTTTGATTGATAGCAAAAAGCTCTACCCCAACTGTGTTTGTTTGGACGATGGTGGCTCTGCTAAGGTTCAAACTTGCTACTCTGAACACTCTGCAATGTGTGCTAGTTGTAGCCTAGTGGTTAAGGTACTGGACTAGTAATCAGAAGGTTGCTGGTTTAAGCCCCTTAACCCTCAATTGCTGATTGAATACAGTAACTGCTAGTGTGTCATCTTTTCATTTACATCAACTATCAGGGTCACGGTGGGTCTTGAATCAACCCTGAATAGCCAATCATAGCTGTGTAGGTGCCCAACTGGCTGACAGCACTCCTGAGATTCGAACCCAGATTTCAATAATGGTGTGCTAGCATTATGGACTGCTTTGCCACCTTAGAACCTTCTGATCAGCAATATCACTAAGTAATTCCACAACAGTGTGGCTAATTTACAGCTATGATTCAGACTTACCCAATCTTGGCTGGCAAGTAGAGCATCAAGGGAACCACAGGTGAATCATTGTTGCCATAGATGATGAAGCCCATCTCCCTCAGCCTCCTCCGAAAATAGTTTGTGTTCTCCGCCAGCCGCTGGATGCGCTCCCTGCCTGCAATACACAAGCGTGAAGACATTTAAAAAACACTGCAGGCTTTCCCTTGGCGTTAATCCGATTTTTCCACGGCGCTTTCATGCGATCGGACAATTAAAGTTACCAATCCTCAGTAACGCATTACTGCAGCCATCTGAGCTATAAACTCTATCAATGCACTGGAGCGAGGGCAAAGCATGAAAGGGAATATTTTATACCTGCTGATTTTATGAGCCTTTTCAGAATTTCCCCTGTGATGTCATCCACCCCGCACGGCCTTCGCAAGCTAAGTGCGGCGTAGTTACACCTCACGTTTCAAGTTATACTGCGTTTAAACTTTGTTTAATTCGTCGGTCTGGTGCCAGAGATGCTAATCAGCTGGCTAAACAAAACCTGGCTTTGGAAGTAAAACAACAGCTCACAAACCAGCATCAAACTCCGTGATGAGATCCCGAAGCCCGAGGAGAAATATGGCGTAAACAAACAAGCTTTCGAAAATCAGCAGCTCATTCCGGGCAGATGAATGCGAAGGGTGGCGTGCTATCAAGAGAAAACCAGCTCTGTGATGCATCAAAGAGGAATCTGTAAGACGTTTAGGATCCGTTCGGATGTGACGGCACTTCAGAAAAGCTCTGACATGTCAAACTTTCCATGCATGCTAAGGAATGGCACGGAGGAATTTCCTTTTCCTGCTTAGGTTCCACCATGTGTCGCTACCCTGTATTGTGGATATGACTAAGTGAAAGTGGTCAACCGAGAGAATGGTGAATAGACAGGAAAGCACGATAAGCAGTAATCATCATGCTTGTCATTATTACACAGCCAATTGAGAAAAGTTTTATTGCAATGGATTGCTTTATAGTTTTCCAGGAGCAGAAGTTTTTTACAGGTGAAGTGAATTACACTGATTATCTCTTCATCACAGCACCTGTTAGTGGGGGGGATATATTAGGAAGCAAGTGAACATTTTATCCTCAAAGTTGATGTTAGAAGCAGGAAAAATGGACCAGCGTGAGGATTTGAGCGAGTCTGATGAGGGCCAAATTGTGACAACTAGACAACTGGGTCAGAGCATCTTCAAAACTGCAGCTCTTGTGGGGTGTGTCCCGGTCTGCAGTGGTCAGTATCTATCAAAAGTGGTCCAAGGAAGGAACAGTGGTAAACCGGCGACAGGGTCATGGGCGGCCAAGGCTCACTGATGCGCGTGTGGTCTGATCGAACAGACGAGCTACTGTAGCTCAAACTGCTGAAGAAGTTAAAGCTGGTTCTGATAGAAAGTTGTCAGAATACACAGAGCATCACAGTTTGTTGTGTATGGGGCAGCAAAAGGGGACCAACACAATATTAGGAAGGTGGTCATAATGTTATGCCTCATCTGTATATACTGTAAATTTCTTTTACCAGAATACTATCTACTGCATTAGTGAGAAATCCAAAAAGTCTAATCACCATTAAAATATGACTAATGTGTGAGAAAAATGGACCTAAAGAACCAACGAAACCAAAAAAACAAACACAAAAAACTCTCTACAGACAGTGACCAGGGTGGCAATTAAACTCTGGTCTACAGAACCCATCCTGCAGTGTGGCACTAACTTTTTTCACCTCCATGCCACCCTGTCAACTGAAAAACCCATCGTCTGGTAAACCACAGGCCCAAGCAGTAGTCGATGGACCAGTGGGAGCACTGTTGTACGGGACAGGGTGTGGATGGATGGTCGGATTGTATCTGATAAGCACTTTAGAAAAGAAGACCTGACTGACTGTGAAATCTGAGTTCTTAATGTCTCCTCTGATGTAAACCGCGCACTGACAGTTGAAGCACCTCTGTGAGTCATGGCCGGGTCACCTGCTTTGTGCTAATGAAACCGAGTCCGACCCACGTGTAACATTAAACACTTCACTTCAGCAGGAGAGCGCCGTAACCCGTGGCGCTCTCTGATGACCTTTTTTCCACGCTGGCGGGATCAGATTAACGTTGAACCCGTTTTGAAACGTTGCGTGATCGGTTGCGGACACGCGGCGTAAAAATAAAATTTTACAAGCAGATCTTCAGGCTGTAAGACAGTATGTACCTTATAAAATCAAACCCTTTAGCAAACCGAATGGAGGTCTCGCCAGAATAAGGCGCTATTGGCACTGCAGTGAAATGTGAGGACCAGTCACAGTGGATCAGCAGCAATAAATAAAGACTAACGATAATAAAATATTCTCAGCAATGCTATTATCAATTTACTATGATGTCAGTATCATCAGTTTTTCATTGGACACACGTTTTTTTTAGTCCACCCAGAATCCAACTCAAGTCTGAAGAAGTGAAACCTCTTGACTCGCCCAAGCCAGAATCTTTTTGAGCCCGTTTTTAACTCTTTAAATGCACCTTGAGTCAATATACCAGCTAGAACACAGAGCCAGTTAAATATGTTAAGGTTTAGTGACAGCAGAAATTAGGTTCCTCTATCTGGTGGCTGGTTTTACTCTCTGTGACATGATTTCCTCTATTTATGAGAACACTGAAGTAGAACCGCTACTCTATCTCAGCACGTCTGCGAGATATCTCACAATGGATGTCAGCTCATCATCTAAAACTTAATCCCAGTAAGACCGAGCTGTAACTTATTCCTGCAGATCAATCGCCAACCCAGGACATTCAACAAAAAAACCCACCTTTGGTTCTAACAGGGTTTCAACAGATTTGTGTTCTTGGACTGTTGTCTACTTAAACTAGAGTAAGGTAATGTTCACTATGGAAGCACTTCTGTAAGTCGCTCTGGATAAGTGCGTCTGCTAAATGCCAAAAATGTAAATGTAAAATGTAAATGTACTCTTAAAAATCAAGACAAGCCAGTAAAAGTCAATTAAACATCTCACAATGATGTCCTCTGGCCTTCTCCAGCTGGGGTGGCTTTAGGCATGTCAGATATTATGCAGTCGATATTCCCACATTTGGGGAATTCACAGGGGTCAGCACTACCGGGGAGCAATGGCTGAGCCTCGCCCTAAATGAACCACCTTCTTGATCACTTCTTGGCTGGTAATTTAAGAAATGTAAGGTAAACTCCACTAAATTCACTGCGATGCGGTTTTTATGTCACATGACGTGTACGAGGCTCTTTTATGGGAATTTGTGCACCTTGGTAAATTAGAGTTTGAAGGCAGCAGATGTGATTGACAATGTTAAAAGCACCAGTGGTGAACCCGGGATTAACGGAAGCATGAGACATAGGTGTGAGCAGCTGGAATGCCATTACCAGCGTGGAGTGTCCGGTTCTTATGAGAGCTCTTAATAAACTTCGTCCCTCACGCCCGAAGAGCTGCTACGCAAACTTCTCCTGACAGGGCTGCAGGCAAAGGAGCATCTGAAAGCAATAAGGCTCGAGCAGAACTCCATGTGCTGGACTTCTAGCCTTTGAATGGATGAGTAAGTCCTCCAGGAGGTGGGGGTTGGGGGGCGTTGGGGTGGAGAAGGGCTCTCCAAAGTAAATCTTTCTGGGGTACCCTTTCAACAGCTAGTTTCACAATGCACACCCCCCAGTAACTCCTTCCAGACAAGAGGTTGGAGGTTTTGAAGCAAAGGGAAGGGCAGAGAGAGAGAGAGAGAGAAAGAGAGAGAGAGAGAGAGAGAGAGAGAGAGAGAAAGAGAGAGAGAGTGAAAGAGCTTCCAGATGTGGGGGGCCGCTTCCCTTCACCTTTTTTTTTGAAAAGCCAGTTCCTTTGCACTTCCTTTTCATCTGAAGGGGAGCAATAAGTACAAACAACCATGTGGAGTTCAGGGTCTCAACAGAACTAGCCCCAGTGTGTCGTTTAGTGTGCACAACTCAGCGACCCGTTTTCTCCAGTTGACCGTCAGTGACCCTTTTTCCAAAATGTCTGCAGTTATATGTAGCATTTAAAAATTAGTAAGAGCCAATAAGATCGTCAAAATAAATAGAGTGGTACCTTAAAACTCAACATCAGTTCAAAAGACATTGAGTTTCAAGGTATTTCTTTCCCATAAGGATGTTTGGGAAACCTGTTAATGTGTTCCATGGTTCTGTGGAACTGCATATATTTTAGACAAATGTAAAACACAAATATACACTGATCAGCCATAACATTAAAACCACCTCCTTGTTTCTACACTCACTGTCCATTTTATCAGCTCCACTTACCATATAGAAGCACTTTGTAGTTCTACAATTACTGACTGTAGTCCATCTTTTTCTCTACATACCTTTTTAACCTGCTTTCACCCTGTTCTTCAATGGTCAGGACCCAGACAGAGCAGGTATTATTTAGGTGGTGGATCACTCAGCACTGCAGTGACACTGACATGGTGGTGGTGTGTTAGTGTGTGTTGTGCTGGTATGAGTGGATAAGACAGAGCAGCGCTGCTGGAGATTTTAAATACCGTGTCCACTCACTGTCCACTCTATTAGACGCTCCTACCTAGTCGGTCCACCTTGTAGATGTAAAGTCAGAGACGATCGCTCATCTATTGCTGCTGTTTGAGTCGGTCATCTTCTAGACCTTCATCAGTGGTCACAGGACGCTGCCCACAGGGTGCTGTTGGCTGGATATTTTTGGTTGGTGGACTATTCTCAGTCCAGCAGTGACAGTGGGGTGTTTAAAAACTCTATCAGCATTGTTGTGTCTGACCCACTCATACCAGCACAACACACACTGACACACCACCACCATGTCAGTGTCACTGCAGTGCTGAGAATGATCCACCACCCAAATAATACCTGCTCTGTGGTGGTCCTGACCATTGAAGAACAACATGAAAGGGGGCTAACAAAGCATGTAGAGAAACAGATAGACTACAGTCAGTAATTGTAGAACTACAAAGTGCTTCTATATGGTAAGTGGAGCTCATAAAATGGACAGTGAGTGTAGAAACAAGGAGGTGGTTTTAATGTTATGGCTGATCGTTGTAATATAAAAAACACTGAAATACAATTAAAAACAGTAAAAAATAAATATATATACAATAAAACCTGCTCTTTATCTTTATTTCTTTATTGTTTCCTTATGCTTCTTAATCATGGAGATGCTTGATCTTGGAATCCCGAATTCCGTTCAGTATCTGCGCTTTCACATGAGAAGTGACAAAATCGCTTTTGCACTGCTGTGCCGTTATTTCCTATTGAGTGTGGCGGCACACAAACCTTAACGTGACATTGTATTAAAACAATGAGTGAGGATTTTTTTTTAAAGCGAACTCGTTTAAGGGAAATGTTGAGCTTAAGGGTAGAAATGTATCCATGAAGAGCATCAAGTTTCAAAGAATTTGAGTTTAGGGGACGTTGAGTTACAAGGTACCACTGTACACACAAAAAAACATCCCAATAACTATAAATTTAACTCAAAAAAGAGCCAAATTACTTAGCAAAGTGTAAATACTACGCGTAAGGCCCTACCTGTCTAAGGTGACGGTTTTCATTCGTGTAGCGCTCAAGTGCCTCACGTTTACTGATTGATTTATGAGGCGTCTTAGCAATCCTATGGCAATTCAGTTAGTAATTGCCTAGTCAAAAAGTCCAAGAGGTGGAAGTGTAAAGCAGCTAAAAACACGACTCGGGTAACTGAGTTTGGAAAACTCCCAACCAATTCTGTGGACACATGCTGTGAGTATTCGAGACGGGGCCTTGCACCGTCGCTGGATGTTCTAGGTTTACATTCAACCGTTAAGGTCGGCTGTGCTGTATATTGTAGTCTCCATTTATTATATCATTCAATTTATGAGTGTAATTTATTGGAACTTTTCTTTCAAATCTGTGATCGTCTCGTGAATTTAGTAGGGCCCTAACTATGCGGATTGAGACGCAGTCCTCCAGCTCAGCGACAGCAGCAGCGCCTCTCAGTCGTGCAGCAGGACACAGCAGGTCTGTAATATTACAGCCTGATATTTCATGCAGTACTTCTGCCTGAACTCTGGTTTCAATCACTTAACAGCCTTCATGGTGCAAACCAGATCATGAGCTGTGTTAAACAGAAGGTCTATTCTGCTCTCACTGTCTCACAATCCAGTCTTTCACTTCTACCAACGTCCACCTAAAAAACCTCTTAACTCACCCATGCCAGAATCTTTTGATCAGATATTAAACCCATTGTGAAATTTGTAAATACAGCTTGAGTTTATATACCAACAAGAACACCAAGCCAGTTGAATATTTTAAGATCTATCTATCTGTGGTAGGATTTCCACCATTCATGAGAACATCAAAATAGAACCTCTACTCTTAAAAATCAAGACAATCCAGTGAAAGTCCATTAAACATCTCATAATGATGCCTCATAGTCTTCTCCAGCTGGAGGAGCTTCAGGCATGTCCTATTGAATGGAGATCAGGGGCAGATCCAAAGCCTGCCAGAAAGACTCTGTGTGCTTTTATACCTGCACTTTTTAGTCCAACTCAGGTTCGTTTTTACCCTTGGCACGCACAAGCCAGTTATATAAGTTAAGCAGCAGAAATGAGGTTCCTCCACCTGGTGGCTGCTTTTACTCTCCATGATAAGATTTTTATGGGGCGGCACGGTGGCTAAGTGGGTAGTAAGGTTCTGGGTTCGATCCCCAGGTGGAGCCGTCTGGGTCCTTTCTGTGTGGAGTTTGCATGTTCTCCGCATTTCTGCATGGGTTTCCTCCGGATGCTCCGGTTTCCTCCCACAGTCCAAAGACATGCAAGTGAGGTGAATTGGAGACACTAAACTGTCAATGACTGTGATTGATATAACCTTGAGAAGTGATGAATCTTGTGTAATGAGTAACTACCGTTCCTGTCATGAATGTAACCAAGGTGTAAAAAACAGGACGTTAAATCCTAATAAATAAATAATAAATAATAAGATTTATACTACTTGAGAAACCATCAAAGTAGAACCTCTGCTCCTAAAAATCAAGACAATCCAGTGAAAGACAATTAAACATCTCACAGTAACCCATGGTCTTCTCCAGCTGGAGCTACCAGATGGAGACCATGAGCAGACCCAAAGCCTGCCAGAAAGACTCTGGGTGCCTTTATATCTGCACTTTTTAGTCCAACTCAGGTTCATTTTCACCCTTGGTGTGCCCAAGCCAGTTAGATAAGTTAAGCAGCAGAAATGAGGTTCCTCCACCTGGTGGCTTGTTGAGACTACTTGAGAAACCATCAAAGTAGAACCTCTGCTCTTAAAAATCAAGACAATCCAGGAGGCTAATTAAACATCTCACAATAACCCACGGTCCCTTCTCAAGCGTGAGCTACTTCAGGCATTTCCTACTGGATGAAGAACATCAGGAGATCCAAAGCCTTCCAGAGAGATTGTAATTAATCTTACATTCATTCAGTAAATTTGTTTTCCATTTTCTCCCAGTCTATCATTTCCGATTCCAGATTATCACTCCACACTGTCGATTGCAGTGTTCTCGCCTCTGTACTGGCCAAGAAGCAGAGTAGACTATCACACGCCCCATCCGACTCGCAACTCAGTCACCAGCCACTTCTGATCACCTGCCAGTGCTGGGTTCCACGCAGAGCTTTTGGCCTGTCCCTCGGTTGGTACTCACCACAACTTGTTTCTGAGACACTTAAACCCAGTCTTCTGGCCATAATGATCTGGACCTTATCAAAGTCACTCAGGTGTTGCCAATGTAAATTTTTTGGGAGGAGGGGAGGGCCCTAACATTTTGGCTCATCAGTGAATGCAGAAAGCACGAAACTTCAGAGAGAAAACCCAAATGAGTGGGTTAAAATCCAAGTATATGTTCGAAAACCTAGTGATCTCTCTACATAGACAGCATTTTACATCATCCTACACTCGCTCCAGAGAAGGAGGCTGTTCGAAATCCTAGATGCCTTAACATGTTCACTAGTAAGGTATCTTACAATTTCAACTGTATTTTGACTCAAGAACGAGGGAGCATCCAATGCTGCCTTAGCGGTGAGGGCAATCCCAGCATTCAGTGCGGCACTTTTCTTACAGAAAAATAAAAACCATGGCGAATGGTACGGAGAAACAAACGGAGTCATTTTTAAACGTAAATCAATTATTATTGAGTTTTAATTTGTATAAACTTGCACAAGTGTTTCTATTTGCAAACTCGGGCTTGTCAGCGAATCTAACTGTTTTTTAACCATGGAGGGAGATGTTAGTTGACATGTTGGCGCGTTGTGCTGCCCCATCCCATTGGTTTGAAGGGCATGAGGCTAACTGTGTTAGCTTAGTTAGCAAAAACTGATGTTATCGCTGTGCTGTAGCGTGTTTGAATAACCTCTTATAAGTCGATGACTCATTAGAATCCTCTCTACTGAGGCAGCTGCCTATGTAGGCAGTAAGACAGCAAGGCAGCTCACCAGGTTTTCAAACACACCCCAAGTGTCTTTTACACTCAGGCCATTTTATGATCACTTGTGTAAACTTGTCAGATAATCTGGCAAAAATCTGGTAATAATCACATTATTTTAGCACACAGAAATGCCCCCAAAACCACCGTCCTCAAAACGTGCATTACAATGAATATATGACTGTATAAATATCACATTACCCAGCACTACTGAGCAGATGTGATGTGAGTGTGTGGATAGTGAGTCTACAGTGAAGTATTTTACAGCCCAACAGCTCATTCACAGCTCATCACACACGAGATTAACGAGCAGGACAGGACATCAGATATGTTTCTAAACACAGCACACGAAATCCAAACCTGTCCTAGTTTACGATTACTCACAAGACCGCCCACCAAGAGTTCGACTTATCGACCGAAGCTCAGCGACCGCTTCATAAAGTTCAGCCCTGTTACACTTACTGTATTATTGACAGTCTGATGTGTTATTCATGTTTATCAGGCCGATTTACATGTACTGCCTGTACCAGTGCGGTCTCAGTGGTGTGTTCAGCATTTATCGCTTTGACTTTGTGTTTACAGCTTGGTGCTGCGCTCAAGGTTCAATCTAATTGACTCGGATTGACCTTAGACCCAGTTTGCTGTTGACCTTTTCAAAGCGCCGCCAACGAGACAAGTTGTTTATATGACGTAGCCAGAAGTAAAGCACAGACGTGTTGTACTCAATGACATGCTGACGCTGCAGAGATTCACTCATTCACTCACTGTCTTAACCGCTTATCCAATTACGGTCGCGGGGCAGGTTGGGGGGGGGGGGGGGGGGATGCTGGAGCCTATCCCAGCTTTTAATGGGCGCAAGGCACACAGTAACAACCTGGACTGGACGCCAGTCCATCGCAGGGCAGACACACACACACACAATTCAGTGTCCCCAATTAACCTGACTGCATGTTTTTGGACTGTGAGAGGAAACCGGGGGTCCCGGAGGAAACCCACGCAGACGGGGAGAACATGCAAACTCCACACAGAAAGGACCCGGACCGCCCCGCCTGGGGATCAAAGCCAGGACCTTGTTACTGTGAGGCGACAGTGCTACCCACTGAGCCACCGTGCCACCGCTGCAGAGATGACTTATTTTACAAGAAAATACGTTTCATACTGAGGTGGTACAGCGTGAACTCCCGAGTTCAAACCTCAGCTCTGCTACCGGTCAACTGGGCGCCCTCTAGTGGGCACAATTGGCAGTGCCTGCAGCAGACAAAATTGGCCACCAGTCTGCTGGGTGGGAAAGACAGGGCCAATAAGTGGGTGGGGTCTTCAAATGCTGTGCAAGGACCCTGGTTAGCAGCCCGAGGCACCTGTACAGAAGTGGAAGAGCAAGATCAGTGTTTGTTTGTTTGTTTATTAGGATTTTAAAGTCATGTTTTACACAGTCATGGACAATTTGGTATCTCCAGTTCACCTCACTTGCATGTTTTTGGACTGTGGGAGGAAACCGGAGCACCCGGAGGAAACCCACGCGGACACGGGAAGAACATGCAAACTCCACACAGAAAGGACCCGGACCGCCCCACCTGGGGATCGAACCCAGAACCTTCTTGCTGTGAGGCGACAGTGATACCCGCCCTCAAGATCAGTGTGCAGCGCTCTACCTAGGCAAGAATGCAGGTTAGGAGTTGGGAATTGGAAATGACTAAATTGGGGGGAAAAAAGTTGGAAAAATACAAAAAAAAAAAACTCTGCTTATCTTTATTAACCACACAAATGTCAGGAGGACCTTTATACTGACGTTATACAACTTAAATAAGCTGTTATTTAACAATAAAAAACACAAAGTCTTGTAAATACAAAGCTTAGTGTGTTTTATGTTTTGATGTGATGCTATATGATTGTCAATAACTGTTAACCAGTAACAAAGATCAAAATAAAGATCACTATGCAACAGGCAAATTTTGCGTTCCTTATTAATATTTTATCATTCGATCACCCAATAATCTTTACAGTTGAAATACTGAACGCATGGACGACTGCTTCATTAGGTGTCTGTGAGCTCTGCTTTCCCACGCTCAATGCAATTACACCAACGTGAAGCTACATTACTCCCAGTCCTTTATCTTTCATCTCTGGAATGCAGGAAAACACCCTCGAACACCTACGACGTGTTGATGAACTCACTACGCAAGCAGGTCGACACCTTCAGTCAGTCACAGATGAACGTGTGACGTGGTCAGGTCCGCCTGAGCACACAGCGGGGCAATTAGCCAGACAATGAGTTTAGATACGCTCGCCGCCCTAAACCACCCAAATACCGTGATGCACTGCAGATCGCAAATCATTTCAGCTGCTTGTTTTAAAGCAGGCAGTGCTTTTCCACACACACACACACACACACACACACACACACACACACACACACACACACACACACACACACACACACACAGGCTGTTCTATCCAGAGGTTTGTACTTCTCTGGAACGTTGTGTTGGTTCTGATGTGTCAGAATGTTAGATTTATAGTCATGAAGTCCCAGCAATGCACAAATGTACATCACACACCACAACAACAGTAGCAGCAGTGTATTGCTGCTGAATGCTTTTACTAAGTTACTAAGTACACTCACCACCTTTTATTGTCATTATAATAAAACGAAATTTAAAAAAGATAAAAGAAAAAGCACAGCGGTACCCTGAAACTCAACATCAATTGGTTCTGGGAGTGGGGTTAAGTTTAAAGACGTTGAGTTTTAAGGTATTTTTTCCCCATAAGGATCTATAGGAAACCTGTTAATGTGTTCCATGGTCCTGTGAAACTGCATATATTTTAGGCTAATGTAAAATAACGGGGTTGTTTTTGACACATAACACAAATATAATATGAAAAACACTGTAATCAAATAAAAATCAATAAAAAATAAAAATACAACAAAACCTCTACTTTAGCTTTACTTCTTTATTGTTTCCTTATGCTTCTTAATCGTATTACGTTCAGTACCAGCGCATTCACATGAGAAGCAGCACAATCGCTTTTGCACTGCTGTGCCATTATTTCATATGTAGTGTGCCGGTGCACAAAGCTTAACGTGACTTATTGTACTAAAACAACAAGTGAGGAATTTAATTAGTGGAGAGAACTTATGAGCAGCAATAATGAAGAGACGTTTAGTGCTCCTGTGTCGTTCTTTTGATACATTAAACCACGTTAAGCATTTTTTTTTAACAATAAGCGTTTTAGACTCTCTGATTCTCACAATTTCTCAGAACCTTGAGCTATAACACCATTTTAAAAGTGAAACAGTGAGGAAAATCCAGATAAACACAGATACATGTGGAGCTTTCAGACTGGATTTGACGCTTATTCCACACAAATGCAGATTCGTCTCATATTCGCACTTTGATCACGTTTTACAACACCACTCCAGCCAACAAAGTTTAAGGTACCACTGTATTTCCATTACATCTGGATATTTACAAAGGATTAACCAGTACAGCTGAAGTATGAATTACAAAATAAATAAATTATGGGTATGTGTGTGTGTAAAGTGACTGTGTGCAGATTAGGATATTTACATGAGTGGAAACAGTAGAGTACACTCTGAGAAAAGTCTGTAAAGGTAAAGTACGCAAGAGATAAGTTCCAGTCAGTAATTGTATGCCCACAAAGTTTATCTGTATTTAAGGTGGAGCTTATAGAAGAATCAGTGACTGTACATGATAGATTAGTTACCTAATATAATGCCTGGTGAGAGTGCGTTTGCCATCAATCCATTTAAAACTGGACAAATCAGACGGATATTTATGGAAAAATATAAAAAAATGAGCATATTATGCCGGCATGGTGGGTAGCACTGTTGCCTCTCAGCAAGAAGGTCCTGGGTTTGATCCCCAGGCGGGGCGGTCAAGGTCATTTCTGTGCGGAGTTTCCTCCGGGAGCTCCGGTTTCCTCCCACAGTCCAAAAACATGCAGTCAGGTTAACTGGAGACACTGAATTGCCCTATAGGTGAGTGTATGTGTGTGTGTGTGTGTGTGTGTGTATGTGTCTGCCCTGCGATGGACTGGCGCCCTGTCCAGGGTACTACTGTGTGCCTTGCGCCCATTGAAAAGCTGGCATAGGCTCCAGCACCCCCTGCGACCCTGATTGGATAAGAGGTTAAGACAGTGAGTGAGTCAGTGAGTATATTATGCCATGTGACTTTGTGACACAGCCTTCTAATATAAAGAATGCTAGCCTGGCGACAAAAAGAAGAGCGTGAACCAGTGGTCTCGTTCCAAGGTCATGTTTTTTTTTTTCATTCAATTTAGCATAGCCGATTAGTCTTTCACTTCTAGAGACCCCAATCGCATCCAAGGAGGGTATATTTGCCTGACACACGCTCCCTCTGACACGTGCACAGTCCACACATGAGGCCAGTCTTGAGCAGGGAGAGTCACACACTGAACTCCGCATTTGTCCAATTCTGTACAGGCACCTCAGGTTACTAACCAGGGTTCTTACACAGGGTCAAAGACCACACCCCCTGTTTAGTCCAGTCTTTTTCACCAAGACAATTTTTTTGCTGCAGACACTGCCAACTGTGCCTGCTAGGTGGCGCCCAGCAGACCGGTAGCAGAGCTGAAATTCAAGCTCGGGGAGTTTAGAATCCCAGCCCTGGCAAAGGTCACATTTTAAACCCAACACTCACCTTATGCTTAGAGAAATTTTGTCTAGATGGTCTAATGTAAACAAGGAACATTCAAAACAAACAACAGGCCCTGTCATGTTTTAAATGTTGGTGGAACATGGGTGACACTGTTGAAATTCAAGCAAGCTTAACACTGCCATGGTAACAGGCTGTCATGCATAAAGGAAGTCCCTGCTTCTAGTTTTTTCCGTTGTTATTCAGGTGCTGAGCAAAATAAACTTTAGTCCAGATTAAATGGACAGATTCCAGATTTTCTAGGGCTTCTACCATGCATGCCAAGCTCTAAACTCACGGCATTGTAAAGCTCACTTGAGCTACACTGGCATTTCCCCAACCTGCCTCCACTGCTGAGTCTCTCCAGTACAAAGGAGGCTCGACACGCATCTAGGGAAGCAGTCCAAAAAAATCCCCATCAGCTGTTGGCTGCTTAATCCTGACCTCACGTGTTAGCAAACAAGTATCGAACCCCTGCCAAATACTAGCGCATTCACTTTGATGAGAGAATGAAACCGTACCCGGGTGACCATGAATTACGCAAGCTTCATGCCGCTTTGAGCCTGGCACCCAAAACAAACCTGACACCTGCATAACAGCGGGGTTAAAAGCACACACGGAGACGCGAAAGCACATTTACAGCTCGTGTCAAATTGACTCGGAGCGTTGCAGAGCTTTATGAAACGGTGCAGTGTTGTTTAAGCAGGGCTGGAACCTGGTCAGCAGGGCAGGGCAGGGCAGGGCAGGGGTAATACTAATAAAGTAACAAGTCCAATAGCTGGATGACCTTCTAGGTTTTTCTGGTCAAAAAATTTAGCTCAGGAATAAAAATGTATTGTATTCCACATGTATTCAAAGAAACCCAAAATAAAACCATGTCCTGAGAGGAGGGGGTGGTTGGGGACAACAGCCAAGCCATTGGAAGGTGCACTTGTCAGTGCAGGTCCCAAGCCCAGATAAAAATAGGAGGGTTGCATCAAAAAGGACATCCGGTCTAAAACTGTGCCATCTATAGTGCCATATTCATACACTGATTGGGCATAACATTATGCCCACCTTCCTAATATTGTGTTTTGCTGCCAAAACAGCCCTGACAGGTCAAAGCATGGACTCCACTAGACCCATGAAGGTGTGCTGTGGTATCTGGCACCAAGATGTTAGCAGCAGATCCTTTAACTACTGTAAGTTGTGAGGTGGGGCCTCCATGGATCGGACTTGTTTGTCCAGCACGTCCCACAGATGTTCGACTGGATTGAGATCTGGGGAATTTTGACGCCAAGTCAACACCTCAAACTGGTTGTTGTGCTCCTCAAACCGTTCCTGAACCATTGTTGCTTTGTGTTAGGGCGCATTATCCTGCTGAAGGAGGCCACAGCCATCAGGCAATACCGTCTCCATGAAAGGGTGAACATGGTCTGCAACAGTGCTTAGGTAGGTGTCAAAGTAATCTCCACATGGATGGCAGGACCCAAGGTTTCCCAGCAGAACGTTGCCCAAAGCATCACACTGCCTCCGCCGGCTCGCCTCCTTCCCATAGTGCATCCTGGTGCCGTGTGTTCCCCAGGTAAGCGACAACTGGCCCTGCAAAACTATGCAACTACACCTATCAGCCATAACATTAAAACCACCTCCTTGTTTCTATACTCACTGTACATTTTATCAGCTCCACTTACCATACAGAAGCACTTTGTAGTTCTACAATTACTGACAGTAGTCCATCTGTTTCTCTACATGCTTTGTTAGCCCCCTTTCATGCTGTTCTTTAATGATCAGGACCCCCACAGGACCACCACAGAGCAGGTATTATTTAGGTGGTGGATCATTCTCAGCACTGCAGTGACACTGACATGGTGGTGGTGTGTTAGTGTGTGTTGTGCTGGTATGGAGTGGATCATACACAGCAATGCTGCTAGAGTTTTTAAACACCTCACTGTCCCTGCTGAACTTAGAATAGTCCACCAACCAGAAATATCCAGCCAACAGCGCCCCGTGGGCAGCGTCCTGTGACCACTGATGAAGGTCTAGAAGATGACCGACTCAAACAGCAGCAGTAGATGAGCGATCGTCTCTGACTTTACATCTACAAGGTGAATCAACTAGGTAGTGAGTGTAGAAACAAGGAGGTGGTTTTAATGTTATGGCTGATCAGTGTACTTCAACTGTATTATTAATTATTATTTATTTGGGTTTTATGTCATTTTATACAAAAGATTGTGTTATTTATGATAGTTAGATATAGTTTAATTATTTTTATTATATTTTGGTTTTATTTGACCAATAATAGTTTTGTTTTTATTTTTGTTACTGCCAGGAAGTTTAGGATGGCTCTTGTGTTTTCTTAGATGAGGGTTTCTTTAACAGTTCAGGTACAGTATGTGTAGTTGAAAGAAGAAGAATTCAACAAATGACAAGTAGGAACTGAATGACCATTAATTATTTAGACGTTTGTACGATCCACAGGACGGACGTTCTCCTGATTAGAAAGAAACGGCTGTTTCGAGGTCTGTGGGATTTAAATGAAAGAAAAGTTAACAATTAAAGCGGCAGAACTCCGGCCTGAAAAAGGCGAAAGAGGTTTGTGTTCCCATGAGGGCATCTACTTCACTGACCTCCGTTTGATTAGTTTTCTTTGCGGCACCACCTCTACCCCTCCCCGAACACACACTGAGCCAATTGTTTGTCGGGCTTTTATGTAATCTCTCACGGATGCCTCGGACCGGTTAATCTGTAAAAATGTCGTTAGTTCATCTGCGACCTGTTTGTAGGGCTGCAATATTATCACCGTTCTGCCTTTCAAACCAGTAAACAAACGGCCTAGGGAACTGCCAGTGTAGAAATATTTACAGCAATTTATCACTGGAACCAGAATCAGGACAGTCATCAAACATGCTAGATGCTTTATGACTAAATAAATTAAACTTAAATCCAGCTAAATAAGATCACATCTTTTAATATGGATAAAAAGGGCTGCATTAAGGTGTCTTAAATAAATATAATTATTTTCTCAAAATTAAATCATGATTATTTAAAGTTATTTAATCATTTTAGAACAAATTTATATTGTTCCAGTCCATCACATTATAAAAGAAGGTAGGCTTTTTTTTTTTTTTTTAATTGTACAAACTCTGTCATGAATAGTTAGGATGTTTTGTAAAACACAATAAAAAATGCCTGCAACACACTCAAAGAAATGTGTTTACCCCATGTTAATCACGTTCCCTATTAAACATGATCCCCCCCCAATCTCCCAATCTAGTCAGTTCCAATTCATGACTGAATCCACTACAGCTTGAACAACCCTCGATTAGTTTAAGATGATGCGCATCGCCACACGCTTCCTCCTACACGTGTCCAATCTGCTGCAGCTTCCTATCACATGACACTGTTGAGCTCCCTCATAGTGCTTTTCCACCAAAAGAACACTGGTTCTTGAACCGGTGTTTTGTAGAGAACAGACCTGTGTTTCCACCAGTTTTTGGGAACCAAGCATGTGCCATCAACAATGGGCGTTACATAAAGAAAGTAAAGAGTAACATGAGTGTGTAGGTTACCTGAGAGCATTTGTGCTGTTGTTACAGATGTTTGGTTTTATGTAAAAAGCATCGATCAGCTATCGGTGATGAGAAGACGTAGACGTGTTTGTCGCAGTTGTTGTTTTCTTTAGTTCATTGACGTGAGAAGCGTTTTGTGCTTCGCTCTCACCGCGACCCTCGGCGCAAATAGCTGATTTGCTAAGTGCTCAGCTCGCACGATAAAACATCACTAAAGTTCCATGACACGAACATCCATCTGTGTGAAATAACCATCAAATCCAGTCTTCTCTCTGTTATTACTGGTAATAAGCGCTCTGTAATGTCAAAATGAATCGATCCTTGTTTTAGTACAACAAGCCACATTACGCTTTATTTTTCACGTTAAGCGTTTATACTGTCCGGGTCGCTTTTACCACGTCATATTACACGGTTCATTGCTTTGACAATATCAGCAAATATCAGCGGCAAACTGGTTTAAAATTGAATCAGGTGAACTTTAAAAGATTAAAGTGGTTTAAATTCTATATAATGTTATAATGTCTCATGTAAAAGCACCCAAACCTCGACACTCTGACACGCCCACAGATGACGTCACGGTTCGCGCTGAAGAACCGAGTATTCTGTGGTGCCAGATTAGAACGCTAGTTCGCTGTCTGGAACCTCTTTTTTTCGGTGGAAACACACGGAAGCGGATCAAAACTAAATTCACGAACCGGAACGGAGCCGGATCCGTGTCGGTGGAAAAGGGGTATCAGAGAGCCGTATCACGTATGGAGCATGGCACTAAGCTCTACGTGACCCCCCACCTACTGCAGCAGATGCCCGGACCAGTCCCAAAGACCAGTGCATATTGCATCAGCAGCAACGAAATTCCAGTCCTTATTTGTGTGACGTTAACTAACTGGTCGCTGGTCAGGAACAAGCCAAGGGACAAACTAGCTTTCCTGTCCCACTTTAATAAAAAAAACCCAGGCTGCTGTTTCCTTCCTCCACTTCATTACGTCTCAGGAAGGACTAAAGAGCTGTCAATCAGCAGGTGATGTTGAAAAGATCTGACCCAGGGGATGGGGAGAACCTGCTTTGGAGCCAGGTGGAACAAAAGGCCTTTGTAAAGCCCATATGTGCTCGAGCGAGATAGGCAAAGTCGCCTAAACCGGCTCACTACTTCGGCTCAGGAGTCACACTGAACGCTACCTGGTCCTGACGAGCCCGGCGGGCCTGTTTGTTGTAGCTGCTGTCCATGATTGGAGTGGCAGAAGGCGAGAGCGGCTTTTGGAGGCGCCGATCAAAGACCTGGACGGGTCGAGGCGCGAGCGGGTAATTGTTAACACATTTCTGGAGTTTAAACGCTGGCCTAAATATTGTACCTGGACCTCAGCTGGACGTCTGTGGAAGTCATCAGTCTTGTTTCATGAGCGGTGAGAAACGGCACAAAGTGAAATCGAACGCAACAGCTTTTCCCGCTTTGCTCTTTCTCTTTGAAACAGCCGAAGCTGATTCGGGTCCAAGCTCGTACGCGGGCGGCATCTTGAGCAAATAAACGCGAGGTCTGGATTTGCATTATATAAAAAAAATTACCCAATGACCTGGTTAAACAATAATACATTTTGACAGTGTGTGCATTTCAGGTATGTACTGTATATGATGTATACATACCTACAAAAATAGTATTACATAACGAAATGCCAGGACGTTAAGACATTTAAGGCAGCATGGGACTGAATTTCCATTCTAGCAGATACTCGTCAGGGGACGACTGAAAGGCTCTCGGGGGCGGGATTATAACATGACTGGCAGAAGGAATGTAAACACATCAGACGGGAGTTACGTTACGTGGAACTCTTTTCCTTCAAGAACAGAACAAACTAGGACGCATTTATGTGTCGTATTTATATATACAGTGTACAGCACAGTGAAATATTTTTCTGCATATGCCAGCTTGTTTGGAAGCTGAAGTCAGAGCGCAGGGTCTGCTATTGTACAGCACCCCAGGAGCTGAGAGGGTTAAGAACACCGATCAGCCATAACATTAAAACCACCTCCTTGTTTCTACACTCACTGTCCATTTTATCAGCTCAACTTACCATATAGAAGCACTTCTGCAGTGACAATGACAGTGACAGTGGTGGTGTGTTAGAGTGGACAGTGAGTGGACACGGTATTTAAAAATTCCAGCAGTGCTGCTGTGTCGGATCCACTAATACCAATACAACACACACTATTAAACACTCCTACCAATTCTCCTACTGAGAATGATCCACCCACCTAAATAATACCTACTCTGTGGGGGTCCTGACCATTGAAGAACAGCATGAACAGGACTACAGTCAGTAATTGTAGAACTACAAAGTGCTTTTATATGGTAATTGGAGCTGATAAAATGGACAGTGAGTGTAGAAATAAGGAGGTGGTTTCAATGTTATGGTTGATCAGTATATATATATATATATATATATACGTATATAGCTTTAAAGTTTCAGGTTCGAATCAAAACAGAAACACTTTGCTCTTTACACTAGACTGTTAACGATTAATGAACTAACTGATAAGCGAATGATGGTCATTGTTCTAATCATGCTGTAGGTTCAAAAGGTCATTTAAACTCATTTACAGTGCCGACCGGTTAACAATTACAGAGCCATGTAGAGAGTCTGTGTTGTGCTGAAAGAAAATACCCAGAACAACCAATTTACGCTGAATTATGCACCCCAGCTGACACCACGTTTTAAGGCTAACTGGGAATTTGTTATACACTTGAATAACGCAGCCCACCAACACTGGGATCTGGGTTTGAATCTCAAGGGTGCTTTTAGTTGGCTGAGCGTTTACACAGTGTTTTCCGGTGAACCTGGACCTATCAGGCCCTGACCAGGAAAGTTATAAATGATTCTTTATACATTTAAATAAATCGGTCAGCCGCTCAGGTGGCACAGTGGTAAAAACACACACTAGCACACCGGAGCTGGGATCTCGAATACATCGTTTTGAATCTCAGATCTGGCATCCGGCTGGGCTGAGCGGCCACATGAACAACGATTGGCCTGTTGTTCATATAGAGGTGGGGTAGTAGTAAGCCGGATAGGGTCTCCTCGTAGCTGATGCAACTACGACCTCTGCTGGCTGACTGATGCACCTGCACAGGGCTGATCTGCATTAGCACTCGCCTAGTGCAGGTGAAAAGGTGCATACGGCTGCTGCCCACATGTCAGAGGGGGTGTGGGTTAGCTTCGTTCTCCTTAAATCAGAGCGGGGATCGGCATTAGTGGAGAGTAAGAGTGATGCAATTGGACGTGTTAAAAGTTGGGAGAAAAAGGGCAAAAACAAAATACAAAAAATAAATAAATAAATCGCTGTCCTATCCAGTATAAGTACACATTTTTTCTTTATTAACATGTAACTTCCTCTCAGGTGATCGTTATATCATTGTCTTATGTTTATTAAATAGAAATAAATTTAGAATTTTTGTGGTCGTAACTTTCTTCCTTCAGATCAGATGTTGGTGTGGTTGTGTTAGACTTTGCTGCTCCAGGGGCAGAAGAGAGATTTAACCTCAAGCTTTACTCAGCTGTTGAATGACTGTGGATACAGGCGGCGCGCTTATCATCATCAAAAGCTTTATAGTATAGTATAGTATATTATAGTATAAAATATTATAGTACTGTATATATAGTATAGTATCGGCTAATTCTATTGTTGTAGCCTAGAGATTAAGGTACTGCACTAGTAACCAAAAGGTCGCTGGTTCAAGCCCCACCACAGCCAGGTTGCCACTGTTGAGCCCTTGAGCAAGACCCTCAATTGCTTAGACAATGTACTGTCACAGTACTGTAAGTCAAGCTGCAGGAAACTGATGATGTAAAACGAATTTTTTTTAATTAACTGTTTCGTTTTGATCCTTGTTAAGCAGTTTAACACACCCCAGACAGGACACCAATTTATCACAGTTAGGATGTTTAATACGGCACGTCGAGTACAGTATATACAAAACTGTCCTAAAGGCCACATTCATTTGTCTTTTTTCTGCAATACTCTGTCAGCGTTTCAGTTGATTCCACTAGATGCCGCACTCCAAACAGTACCAAACTCTACTATTTATTTATTTATTAGGATTTTAACGTCATGTTTTACACTTTGGTTACATTCATGACAGGAACGGTAGTTACTCATTACACAAGATTCATCAGTTCACAAGGTTATATTGAACACAGTCATGGACAATTTAGTATCTCCAATTCACCTCACTTGCACGTCTTTGGACTGTGGGAGGAAACCGGAGCTCCTGGAGGAAACCCACACAGACACGGGGAGAACATGCAAACTCCACACAGAAAGGACCCGGACCGCCCCACCTGGGGATCGAACCCAGGACCTTCTTGCTGTGAGGCGACAGTGATACTCACCGAGCCACATGCCGCCCTCACAAACGTTTTAAAGTTTAAAACTCAACTGAAATGAGTTTCACATGTAATTTATCTTAGTTCACACCCCCCAATCTATTACTGGCCCAAATCTTAAAACCCAGTGTGGCCCTTGAGCCACAAAAAGTTTGCCCACCCGTTCCAGACACGTCCACTCATGTCTATATGTAGACGCCCGCTGCAGCACCCCAGTGCCCAAAATATCAGAATATCAATAAAAATATGGCCAGTTGTAGCCTACTGTTTGAGGAACTGGACTAGTAATTAAAAGGTTGCTGGTTCAAGCCCCACCACTGCCATGTTGTTACTGCTGGGCCCTTAAGCAAGGCCCTTAACCCTCAATTGCTTATACTGTACACTGTCACGGTACTGTAAGTCACTTTGGATGAAAAGGCGTCTGCTAAACGCTGAAAATGTAAATGTAAAGTCAACTATCAGTGAAGGTTTTGTTGTTTCACATTTTTACTATATTTTAGACTGTGAATGTTTAGTGAAAACCTAAAGAAGTGACCTTTAGGGTTAAACAGAAACAGGTTTGTTTCATTCTGGGCCGAAGTGTTTCTTTAAGAATCGCGTCGTGCACCACAGGTTACCAAAACAGGAGTGTTTAGTGTTAGCTCCTGACTGTATTCATTTCACACGCTGAAGATAGGAACTAATCCAAGATGTGGAAACAATCATAACAAAGGTCTGAGTGTGTGTGTGCGCTGGTGTGGAAAGACTCGGCCTGCAGGTAAACAGCGTTCTCGAGCTTTCTGGGCACTGAAGCCGACACTACGGGCAAAAACTCAGCTAGAGCGAGCAGATTTATTCACTTACAACTAGGGATGCATCGATACTATTTTTTCCCAACCGAGTAAGAGTACGAGTACATGTATTTTTGTACTTGCCGATACCGATACCTTTTTAGAATACCGTTTTTTTTTAAACAAAAACACACGTGAGAAGTGACGAGAAGTTTAATGATACCACGTCCAAAAATGCACGTCAACAAGTAGCGAGCGATCAAAGTGTTTGTGCGCTGACGTGATGAAATCAAGGAGGGAAAATAAATGAATCTGAGTGGATCTGGCAACACGAGCAGCATGGATTGTTCTGTAGTGAGTTGGAGGTTAATAAATATTTTTGCAACGTTGGTGTTTTGTTGTTATGTTTTGTAGAGAACGATCAGGTCAGAAATACTGTAAAACGTGTGTGTGCGCTGATGTATTCTGATATAAACTATATTATCCCCCTGTCCCACCTGTTTACACTCCTCTCCTGCGTTTCCCCTCACACCGTATCCTGCGTTCTCATTGGCTGTTCGACATGTCACTCATTCCCAGTCGCACATCTCAGATCAGATATCTGACGTGCTAGAAAACCCGAGCGCTCGGCGAGCCGGTCGGATGGAGTTGTTGGATAGTTCACACTTAGCGATCGAGAGCCGGCAAATCTAGCGGCGACCAGCCGCCGAGCGAAAATCAGGGCAAAAATCGTGTAGTGTGAACCAGGCATAACGCAGCAACGTGCACTAGGTACACGGTATCGGATGTTTAGTATCGGAGCCTCGTTTGCGAGTACGAGTAAATGAGCGCGGTATCGGGCCAATACCCGACACCAGTATCGATACTCATGCATCTCTACTTACAACATTAATAATCACACAAATGATTCTATTACAGCAGTCATGCTTTCTTCTACTTGCTAATTAAACCACACACACACACACACACACACACACACACAAACACTTCACCATGTAATGTAAGAGAATAATGTTTTACATGGGTCTGGGATCGAGCCCTTCTTTTTCCCTAGTCAGTACTGCCCCCTTGTGGCATGAAATGTAATACCCAAAATGCACAGCAAACACGCATACAAGCCAAGCGTGAAAACAAACACAGCGTTAATAAAGCCCAGTGGAGCTCTATAAACCTGAGACTCTTACCTATTGTGCTCCCGTCCTCTCCCATAATGCACTTCATAGAAGTGATAATTTGCTCCACGACAGGAGGCGACATGGAGGTGGCATAGACCGCACTGTGAGAGTGGCAGCGCAGGTAGTCTATCAACTCCTACAAACACAGAGAGAGACAGACTGTCAGACTTGTCGGACTGTTTGTTTATTTGGATTTTAACGTCAGATAACATACATGACAAAACAGGTAGTTACAGGTTACCCATGATTCATCAGTTCAGTTTTAATTTCAAACACCAGCATGGCCATTTTTTTTACCTTCCGAATTCACCTGATTTTGTACTGTGGAAGGAAACCCACACAGAAATAAAGAGAACATGCAAACTCCACACAGAATTGACCCAGACCGCTCCACCTGAGAATTATTTATGTATTTATTTATTACTTAATAGGAAGGCGGCACGGTGGCTTAGTGGGTAGTACTGTCGCCTCACAGCAAGAAGGCATTCTGGGTCCTTTCTGTGTGGAGTTTGCATGTTCTCCCCGTGTCCGTGTGGGTTTTCTCCGGGTGCTCCGGTTTCCTGGCACAGTCCAAAGACAAATAAGTGAGGTGAATCGGCGACGCTAGATTGTCCATGACTGTGTTTGATATAAACCTTGTGAACTGATGAATCTTGTGTAATGAGTAACTACCGTTCCTGTCATGAATGTAACCAAAGTGTAAAACATGACGTTAAAATCCTAATAAACAAACAAAAACTTATTAAGAATTTAACGTCATGTTTACACACTTTGGTGTGTAATTTGTCATGGACAATTTTGTATCTCCAATTTACCTCACTTGCACATTTTCGGACTGTGGGAGGAAACCGGAGCTCCTGGAGGAAACCCACACAGACACGGGGAGAACATGCAAACCCCACACAGAATAGATTTGGATTTCTCCACCTGGGAATCGAACACAGGACCTTCTTGTGTTGCTCTTCTAGCGTTGCTGCTGCCGTCACCCCATGCAGGCGAGCCCTGCAGGTGCCACCTATCGGTCAGCAACGAGGAACCCTGTTTCAGCCGTTATCCCTCCCCTACAGACACACAGCCAATTGTGAGTCTGTGTAGGCTTTGTTTGTTTGGGTTTAATGGCGTATCAGCACATTTAGGCTATTTATACGGCGGTACATAGGTTGTATTGTAAGTCTATGTCATTTTAGTCAAATTATAAAAGATGTTTTAGATTTAAGTGTGACAGAAAGTTCAGTATTTTTTCCTGGTGATGTCTTAAGCAGGTTTTGTATATTGTTTTGAGTCTGTGTAGGCATCTGGCTGACTGACAGCAGAGCCCGAGTGCCCCAAAGATGCCTTCGTTAAGAAATCACTTGCAAGTGTGTGTAAATGTAAAGTGTTTATGCAATTAGAATAAACTGGTTAGTAAAACAACCAAACGATTTTTACTAAACAACACACGCATTAAAGTAATTCAAAGTGGACAAGCACGCAATATAGAAAAAATACTAACAAGTGTCTCCATACCTTTCTGCCTCCGATGTAACCACCTGCTGCTCCGAAGCTCTTGGTGAACGTGCCCATCATGATGTCCACATCTGTGGGGTCGAGGTTGAAGTAATCCACCACCCCTCTGCCTGAGGCACCTAAGGCCCCGATGCTGTGAGCCTCATCCAGGTACAGGTAGGCCTTATACTTCTTTTTCAAGGCTATAATTTCAGGAAGACGCACAATGGAGCCCTCCATACTGCAAACAGAAAGCGCTGGTTATTAATGATCATTATTGATTAATCCCAGAGTGAGACAAGAACAGGAAAGATGGTAAGAGGGAGGAATCAGGCTTAATTTACTCGTACTGGCCAGAGTTTCACTTCCTTAACAGAACTACTGGTGTGGAGCTTGGTGTACTTGGTCCTTCTGTGCAGATTTTCTTTGACCAGTTGGTGTCAACCTTTGGTACACAACAATTTAAAAATACTAAATTTGGTCGCATGGCTGGACCAGCAGTGGTCGAACACAACAGCCCACTACCACAGAAATCTGGAGCTCTCCAGTTTGCATGCCAGGCTGTGTTATCAACCTGGCTGTGCCTGAGGGACGAGTAGGTCGAATGGGTTTATCAACACTATGCAGTTGCGACCTCTGTTGTCTGGTCAAGGTGTCTGCACTTGAATCGAGAATTGGAAATAATTACATTGGGATGAAAATGGGGATGGGGTAACAACAACAACAACAACAACAATAATAACAACCTCAATAAATGTAGATAATAAGTTACTAACACTTTTTTATAATCAAAGATTACACCATAAACTGCAAAGCAAAACGTTCTCCCAAAACCTTTTTACACCAGCAGGATAAGCAGAGACAAAATACTGGGGGAAAAGATCATCTTAATCTTTCATCTTTTTAATCAATGGCATTTTGTGCCAATTAATAGGATTTAAAGGCTGTGTTATCGACCTGGCTGTGCCTGAGGGAGGATGAGGGAGGATTAGGTCGAATGGGTTTAGCACCACTGTGAAGTCGCTGGTCAAGGTGTCTGACTAGTCGCAGGTTATTCACAGAATTCATAGTGTGGCTTACTGTGAGACTCCTGGCAGTTGAAAAGATGCAGTTGGCTTGGTACAATAATCAAGAGATAGGGTTATTTGTAAACGATTAGATGTGGAGGAAAATGGGGGTAATAATAATAATAATAACTATAACTGCAAAGTAAAATGTTCTCCCAAAACCTTTGGTTTTACACCATTAGGTCTAGCTGGGTACAACTGGTCTCCTAAATGTTAACCTAGCCGCATAAGCAGAGACAAAATACTTTCTTAATCTTATATTTTATTCATCAATGATATATCGTGCCAATTAATGGGGTTTAACCCTTAATAACATACCTGTAAATGCCCTCCACCAGGATGAGGATCTTCTTCCAGGGTCTGTGGGTTCTAGGCTGGCCGTGGACTATAGCGTCTCTGAGTAGCTTCTCGAGGCTCTGCATATCTGAATCAAGAGCAATAACGTTATTTACCTTCATCGATCCAGCTCACTTGTAACATTATTAACTGTAGGACACGAGTGTCAAAAAGAAACTTTAAAATCTGCTTGTTTTTTTTAATAATTAAAGTTTAAAAAAGGTCAGTATTGGATCTGTTTCAGCTTAGCAAATTAAACACATGTGCTCACTGTTTACATGCTTCTAAAGCGACCGGTGTGAATTGAAATGCATGTTGAAGCAGAAGTGTAACAGAAGGTCGCTCAGGTGGAGCAGCAGTGTAACACGCCAGCTGAGCACTGCTGAGACCTGGGTTCTAGCCTCAGAGGTGGCAGGTCCCTGAACAGACACGAATGCTTGTGTCCTCTGTGCTGCAGGAACAACTTTTACTGTCTGGTAGGTTTTGTTTGTTTGGGTTTATTGCCATATCAGCAACATAATGGCGATATTTATGGCATAGACAGATTTTGAAACTGGACATCATTTGTTCAGATCATTTGGTTTAATATCAAGTCTGTCTAGAAAGTAAAATTTTAATAGGAGGAATCCTCTCAAACAATTCTTTCATGTTCTCAACCGTATAAAATTCATCTCTGGCAGAAATTCTAGGGCATTCTAACAAGATATGTTTCATTGTAAGATTTGTAGTACATAAATGACAGGTTGGTGCCTGCTCACCAACCAGGAGGTGTCGGTGGGTGAGGGCAGTATGACCAATTCGGCGCCTGGTTATAATTGTCTGGTCTTGTCTATTTAAGAAGTCTTGGTTGGGTTTAATATTGATGTTGGGAGTTATTTCATGCAGTTCGTTTTGGGTATTGGTGGACCAGTCTTCTTGCCACTTTATTCTGCAGTAGTTTTTGATTTCTGGGTAGGCATCAGTTATTGGGATGTATCTCCAAGCAATGTCTTTGTTCCAAGCTTCCTTCACCAAGCTATATGCTTTTTCATTTCCTTCTATGCCACTATGACCGGGAATCCAGCAGTAGACAATGAAAACCCCTCGAGTGTAAAGTTTTGTGTCCAATTTAAGCAGTTCTTGGATTGTTGGGTGATCTGTTCTCATGGACTTAAGATCTTCTGTCTGGTAGAACCGCTGATAAGAGCAAGGGAAATTGTAAACATCCAAAACTGGGTGTAAAATAAATATTAATGAATAAATACACAGAATGGTAATAAAGGAATATTGAAAAATGAGTCTGGTGGGAACTCTACCAACGTGCTATAATAATAAAATAATTCAGCATGTGAAGTGGAGTTATTTTCACTTAATGATGTTAACCAGTTAATGGGTATTAAATAACCCATAAAAAATCCACTTATGCTTCTTACTCCATGCACAGCAATAACAGATTAATTTGTGTGTGTGAGACCAGATGTGTACCAGATATCAGACTAATAATAAACCACTAATGCACTTTTAGGTTCCCTACGGCAAACCAGCCTGCATTAAATGCCGCAAAGAAATAATTACATGAGAAAATACTTTAACGATCTGCATTACGCAATTCTGCACACTGTATGTAGAAAGTGGGTGTGATGTGGGTGACTAACAGACTTGTGCTTGTGTAATAGATTTTAAATGCGGTGCAGTTGTGCAAAATCATCAGGAAATGATTGCGAGTGTGGAAGTGAAAACAAGCATCCACGATTACAATCATGAAAGAATTTACACTGCTGGGCAAAAAATGTGCCAAATCCAACAAATAAAAACGAATCACTGGTCTGGAGAGATGCACTCCTGAGAGCTTCGCTAGTTCCTCATCACTGCTCATCGCTGCAGTGAACTGTTGGGGGGAAAAGTTGCTTCTCTGAGAAGGATTTTTCTATTTTATTTATGCATTTTCTCCCAATTTAGTGTAGTCAATTTGTCTTCCACTGCTGGGGGATCCCTGATTGCAGTCAAGGTGGGTATATTGCTGCTCACACCTCCTCTGACCCACGTGCAGCCTTTTTTTTTTTTTTTTTTTTTTTTTTAATTATCTATTTTTTCCCACTTTTTTCCCCCCAATTTTTATCCCTATTCTAGTCGTGTCCAATTACCCTGATTGCGTCCGCTATACTGATTCGACCCTTTTTGCCGCTGACTGAGGACGCCACTCAACTGACTTGCGCCCCCTCCGGCACGCAATCAGTACAGACTGCATTTTTCACCTGCACGAGCCGAGTTCATACACCGAGAGACACTGCGCACGGACGGTCACACCCCCCTCAATGTTATTCCTCAGGCCTGTGCAGGCACCGTCAGTCAACCAGCAGGGGCCGCAGTTGTACCAGTTATGAGGACCTGTGCTCCGACTCTACCCCTAACCCTGAACAACAGCCAAACGTTGTTCATACTGCCGTTCAACCCAGTCGGAAAGGTAGAGCTGAGTTTCGATACGATGCATCTAGAAACCCAACTCTGGTGCGCTAACGTACTTTACCGCTGCGCCACCTGAGCGGCTACCCACGTGCAGCCTTTAGCGGAACCCTTTTTCACCCATGCACTCTGCTAATCAGGGTCCTTACACAGCGTTTGAAGACCCCACCCACATACTCCGGCATCCCGCCCTAGCAGAAACAGGTCTGCTGCAGGCACTGCCAATTACGCCCGCTAGATGGCGCCCAGCCGACCGATGGCAACGCCGAGTTTGAACAGAGGATTTTAAAGGGATTTTGAATTGTATCTGAAGGAATTTGTGCCCAACACTGGCACATGGACAAAAAGGACAAAAAGGCATTTGACACAGCCAACTCTCCAATTCATCCCAATGGTGTTTAGTGGGGTTAGGGTCAGGGCTTTGTGCAGGCTGGAGAACAGACTGTGCACCTGGAGAACCTCAACACTGAAGTCAAAGGTGTGTTCAAAAACCTAGTCAGCTGCCTAAGTAGAGAGGATTCTAATAAGTCATTGACTTATAAGGCAGGATATTCAAACACGCTACTTAGACTGTGATCCCATCAGTTTTCTCTAACTAAGCTAACACAGTTAGCCTCATGCCCTTCAAACCAATGGGATGGGGCAGCACAACGCGCTAGCATGTCAAATAACATCTCCCTCTGTGTACTGAAAACGGTTGAATTCGCTGACGATCCTGAACTTGCAAATAAACGAAACTTTTGCAAGTTTATACAAATTAAATTCATTAATAATTTATTTACGTTTGAAAAGAACTTTGTTTCTCCACACCGTCCGCCTTGTGCCGCATTAAATGCTGGGATTGCCCTCACCACTAAGGCAGCATCGGATGCTCCCTCGCTGAGTCAAAATACAGTTGAAATTTTAAGATACCTTACTAGTGAGCATATTAAGGCATCTAGGATTTCGAACAGCCTCCTTCTCGGGAGCGCGAGTAGGATAACGTAACATGCTGTCTATGTAGAGAGCTCACTAGGTTTTCTAACACACCCATTGTCTTTCTGGACTTTACTTTGTGTACAGGAACACAGTCATGCTTGAAGAGGGAAGGGCCTTCCCCAAACTGTTCCCACAAGGTTATAAGCATTTGTTCTTTTTGTTTCTTACACCTGTTAGCAATGGGTGTGACCAGAACACCTAAAGTCAATAGTTAGAACGAGTGTCAATATAAATGTCTGCATACCGTGTGTGTGAGTGAGTGAGAGAGAGAGAGAGAGAGAGAGCGAGTGAGAGAGTGTAAGGAAATAATTAAGTTAGTTGAATTATGTGAAAAATAATCATCAGATTAAGTGTTTACATTTAAAATAAACCTGACTGCACCTGAAGCAGTTTGGTGTGTGTTGTCATCATTAAACTTAGTAAATGTGCTAGTGTGTGTGTGTGTGTGTGTGTGTGTGTGTGTGTGTGTGTGTGTGTGTGTGTGTGTGTTGGAACATGACCAAGATAACTGAACACACACAGGTAAGTCAACATGCTGGATTTGGGTGAGTAAGAGCTGTGGAGGTTTGAGGTGTGGCTGTGAGCATGTGATACAGTAAAGTAAATCACAGGAATGAATCAGTAACTAGAGTAGCAATAAAAGCTAAATATTACAGAGTTTGGGGGATGGGGAGGGGGTGTCGGGTCTCCATTAAAATAGTCACATGACTGCTTTATAAATTCTGAAGAAAAATAAAGTCCCTCCAAGAACTTACATTTACCAACGTAAGTAGTCCATATTATATTTTCTATTTTGTAGATACAATTCAATAAAAAAGGTGTTTATAAAACTTAACATGATGCTCAGATGCACAGAGGTAAAGCACATTACCCGACCATTGCTAACTCGAGCTCGCAGGTTCGGATCTCAGCCCTGCTAATGGCTGGCTGGACGCCTACATACACAATGACTGGCTGGTCTGAGAGAGGGAGGGAGGCTGTAGGGATTCCATATAAATAATGCAGTTAGAACATCTGCTGGCTGATCGATAGCATCTGCACAATTGTATTTATATACACTGATCAGCCATAACATTAAAACCACCTCCTTGTTTCTACACTCACTGTCCATTTTATCAGCTCCACTTACCATATAGAAACACTTTGTAGTTCTACAATTACTGACTGTAGTCCATCTGTTTCTCTACATACCTTTTTAACCTGCTGTCATCCTGTTCTTCAATGGTCAGGACCCCCACAGGACCACCACAGAGCAGGTATTATTTAGGTGGTGGATCATTCTCAGCACTGCAGTGACAATGACATGGTGGTGGTGTGTTAGTGTGTGTTGTGCTGGTAAGAGTGGATCAGACACAGCAGCGCTGCTGGAGTTTTTAAATACCGTGTCCACTCACTGTCCACTCTATAAGACACTCCTACCTAGTTGGTCCACCTTGTAGATGTAAAGTCAGAGACGATCGCTCATCTATTGCTGCTGTTTGAGTCGGTCATCTTCTACCTTCATCAGTGGTCACAGGACGCTGCCCACGGGATATTTTTGGTTGGTGGACTATTCTCAGTCCAGCAGTGACAGTGAGGTGTTTTAAAAGTCCAGCAGCGCTGCTGTGTCTGATCCATTCATACCAGCACAACACACACTAACACACCACCACCATGTCAGTGTCAATGCAGTGCTGAGAATGATCCACCACCCAAATAATACCTGCTCTGTGGGGGTCCTGACCATTGAAGAACAGGGTGAAAGGGGGTAACAAAGCATGCAGAGAAACAGGACTACAGTCAGTAATTGTAGAACTACAAAGTGCTTCTATATGGTAAGTAGAGCTGATAAAATGGAGACAGTGAGTGTAGAAACAAGGAGGTGGTTTTAATGTTATGGATGATTGGTGTATACCATGAATAGTATTGTGCTTATATGCCCACTTCTGGAATGATTGGCAACAATCTTGACGTCTCTCAGTTTGTAAACAATCCTTTTCGGCACAAAGTGGTGAATTTAAAATAGTTACGAGATGACCTTGTAACCCTTTCCAGTTTGGCCTTTCTTATTGAGGAGACATGATGTAGACACACGCCAGATGACTGTTTTATTGATATAGTCATATGTCTGAGTAACACATGGCTATTAATTGCTCAGTTAATAATTGAACGTTTACTTTGGGTGTGTGGGGGTGGGGGGACTGCATGTTCAAATAAGACCACACAATTGTTATGTAGGGGGTGTTTGGGTGGCACAGAGGTAAAACACGCTAGCCCACATTTGGTAGAGCTCGAGTTCATATCTCATCTCTGCTATCAGCCAGCCAGCCGCCTACACAGACGGACGACAGGCTGTGTGTCTATAGGGCAAGAGTCAATGGCTGAAACAGGGTTCCTTGACAGAGGGGCAATTGTGGCCTCTGTTAACCGGTTGAGGTGCCTGCAGGAAGGGGGGTGATAAGAAGCGTTTAAAGAGTTGTGTGACCGCCTCAGCCCCTCTGCGCCGGCAGTGACGAGAAGGGGAAGCGAATAAATAACAGATTAAAGTAAACAACTGTTTATTAAACAACTGTAGGCCTTTATAAATGAAATATAAAATAAAAGAAGGGCACACTTTCATGTTGCTTAGTGCACAGCACACTCTTAATGAGGTTCCTATTAATAATAATGTAAAAACTGTGGTGCACACTCACTGTTGTGTTTGAAGACCCGGATGGTGGAGCCTGATAAGCGAGCCCCCAAAACCAGAGAGGCGTGGTTCAGTTCATCACTCAGGATCAGACACCCCTGTACACACAACAGGAAACACAACGTAAGGTCAGTGTGCAGAACTCTGGGGCGGTGCCCAATTGTTACAGATGACTGATAAGAGTTTGGATAGTAAACAAAACTAAAACTTGCACCTAGCTAGTATTTACTTACAGGGGTTGGACAAAATAACTGAAACACCTGTCATTTTAGTGTGGTAGGTTTCATGGCTAAATTGGACCAGTCTGGTGGCCAATCTTCATTAATTGCACATTGCACCAGTAAGAGCAGAGTGTGAAGGTTCAATTAGCAGGGTAAGAGCACAGTTTTGCTCAAAATATTGCAATGCACACAACATTATGGGTGACATACCAGAGTTCAAAAGAGGACAAATTGTTGGTGCACGTCTTGCTGGCACATCTGTGACCAAGACAGCAAGTCTTTGTGATGTATCAAGAGCCACGGTATCCAGGGTAATGTCAGCATACCACCAAGAAGGACAAACCACATCCAACAGGATTAACTGTGGACGCAAGAGGAAGCTGTCTGAAAGGGATGTTCGGGTGCTAACCCGGATTGTATCCAAAAAACATAAAACCACGACTGCCCAAATCACGGCAGAATTAAATGTGCACCTCAACTCTCCTGTTTCCACCAGAACTGTCCGTCGGGAGCTCCACAGGGTCAATATACACGGCCGGGCTGCTATAGCCAAACCTTTGGTCACTCGTGCCGATGCCAAACGTCGGTTTCAATGGTGCAAGGAGTGCAAATCTTGGGCTGTGGACAATGTGAAACATGTATTGTTCTCTGATGAGTCCACCTTTACTGTTTTCCCCACATCCGGGAGAGTTACGGTGTGGAGAAGCCCCAAAGAAACGTACCACCCAGACCGTTGCATGCCCAGAGTGAAGCATGGGGGTGGATCAGTGATGGTTTGGGCTGCCATATCATGGCATTCCCTTGGCCCGATACTTGTGCTAGATGGGCGCGTCACTGCCAAGGACTACCGAACCATTCTGGAGGACCATGTGCATCCAATGGCGGTGCCGTGTATCAGGATGACAATGCACCAATACTCACAGCAAGACTGGTGAAAGATTGGTTTGATGAACATGAAAGTGAAGTTGAACATCTCCCATGGCCTGCACAGTCACCAGATCTAAATATTATTGAGCCACTTTGGGGTGTTTTGGAGAAGCGAGTCAGGAAACGTTTTCCTCCACCAGCATCACGTAGTGACCTGGCCACTATCCTGCAAGAAGAATGGCTTAAAATCCCTCTGACCACTGTGCAGGACTTGTATATGTCATTTCCAAGACGAATTGATGCTGTATTGGCCGCAAAAGGAGGCCCTACACCATACTAATAAATTATTGTGGTCTAAAACCAGGTGTTTCAGTTATTTTGTCCAACCCCTGTATTTATTCATTAGGATTTTAACGTCATGTTTTCCACACTTTGGTTACATTCATGACAGGTCAGGTATCACTGGTTACACAAGATTCATCAGTTCACAAGTTTAATGTCAAACACAGTCATGGACAGTTTGTGTATCTCCAAATAACCTCACTTGCACATCTTTGGACTGTCACTTGGAGCCTAACATGGAGCTGGAAGGTGAAAAGAAGCGGCGTCAGACTTCTTTTTGGTCAGGGGTTTGACGTCTGTTGGTACTGGATGCTGTAAAGTTGCTCTGAGACAAAGTCTATTGTAAAAAGCGCTATACTGGGCGGTTAAAGTACTAGACTAGTAATCAAAATATCGCTGGTTTAAGCCTTATCACTGCCAGGCTGCCACTGTTGGGCCCTTGAGCAAGGCCCTTAACCCTCAATTGCTTAGACAATATACTGTCACAGTACTGTAAGTAAATGTAAATGCAACACAAATAAATTTGACTTGAAAGACTGGACAAGTGTCAATGGGGCGTGAGGCGGTCTGGCTCTCCTTGATCAGATAAGAGGTTGTGCAAGAGGCAGTGGATTTGGGAATTGGAACTAAATAAAGTGGGGGTAAATCCAGACAAAAATAAATCAATATGTTGCTTGTCTAACAGTGAAATACACAGAGCAGTGCAAGAGTCCAGACAGATTCCTGCCAGGGAAAATAACAACTGTGTGAGAAAATTAGCATTAGGGATGAGTCTATATGCACCACCTTGCCAGTTAGAGCAGGAATGTTCATGGAATTGGTCGCGAACCCCATACCGAACGCCATGGCTGACTCCACACCCAGGAACCGGGCTACCAGCTTTTCCAAATGCTCGTGACTTTCCAGGTTACCTACACAGACAGAGAGCGCAATCAGCCAACACAAACCATCACACCACACCTCAATATAAACAGGTACTGAGAGTGTGTGTGTGTTTACATTCAGCATTCTCAGAATAAATCAACCCACAGTGCTAGAAAGGAATTAGTGATTAATCAAAACAAAAAGAAGCAAAACTAAATATTATTTGTGCTGTAGGTGTAGCTCCAATTCCAAAACTAGTTGGGAAAGCATACAAGAACTGTACAATAAAAATAAACACTAATATTTGTCATTTTTACCTGGTTGACAGCAACTGTAGCCGTCAGAGTGCTTTTTTGTCTATTCTTGCTTGATATAAAACATCATACTGACTTATAGCTCCTGCTTTGAGCTGTGGATGCAGTGATGAACTGTGTTCCCAAACATATGTAGTTATATTCCTTACAGCAGCGTGTCCATTTTAAGAATGACCGTTTTTTAATCCTTGCACTTTATGCACAGATATTCCTTTAATTATCTGAATGCTTTAATAATGTAATGGACTGTAAAGGGAAAAATGCCAAGATTCTCTGCAAATGCATTTTACAAGTGCAGGCCACGCCCTACTGTGTAATATGCAATTTGCTGTGAAATTCAACAAAGCATGCAAGAGTCTCACGTTTACTGCTTAATTTGCACTATGAGGCGGTTCTAGCAATCCTACGGCAATTCAGTTAGCAATCGATTAGTCAAAACGACCAAGACGTTGAAGTGTAAAGCAGCTAAAAACAGAACATGAAGCCTCGCACCATCGCTGAATGTTCAAAGTTTACATTTAACCATTAGGGTAGAAGGTAGCTGTTCTGTGTAATGTAGCCCATATTTATTCTATCATTTAATTTGAGTGTAATATAATGACTGCAGTGAAATGTGGCTCTTTTATGTAAAAATCTGTGAAAAAATTTTGAGGTCTGTGAATTTAGTAGGGCCCTACACCAATCAGCCATAACATTAAAACCACCTCCTTGTTTCTACACTCATTGTCCATTTTATTTAATTTGTTAAGTTGTTTTACGTTGTGCTTACACCATGGTTATATTCACGGCAGAAAGGGTAGATAATTCTCACGTGAGTTTATCATCCTTTCCAAGTGCTGTTCTTATGTTGTTCCTTAAATGCGCTCTTTTACTTCAATCATGTTCAAGAAATTAGTGATTGTTTTTGAAAATTAATACAAATTAGGTTAGAATATTTATGATTTGGTCATAATAAAAAAAAAACCCCACAATAAACTAATGAAAGAACCTCAATTCTCAAGACATACATGTTATACTTTTTCCTCTACTATTTCTCCCACCTCATCTACACCGATCAGCCATAACATTAAAACCACCTCCTTGTTTCTACACTCACTGTCCATTTTATCAGCTCCACTTACCACATAGAAGCACTTTGTAGTTCTACAATTACTGACTGTAGTCCATCTGTTTCTCTGCATGCTTTGTTAGCCCCCTTTCACCCTGTTCTTCAATGGTCAGGACCCCCACAGGACCACCACAGAGCAGGTATTATTTAGGTGGTGGATCATTCTCAGCACTGCAGTGACACTGACATGGTGGTGGTGTGTTAGTGTGTGTTGTGCTGGTAAAAGTGGATCAGACACAGCAGCGCTGCTGGAGTTTTTAAACACCGTGTCCACTCACTGTCCACTCTATTAGACACTCCTACCTAGTTGGTTCACCTTGTAGATGTAAAGTCAGAGACGATCGCTCATCTATTGCTGCTGTTTGAGTCGGTCATCTTCTAGACCTTCATCAGTGGTCACAGGACGCTGCCCACGGGGTGCTGTTGGCTGGATAATTTTGGTTGGTGGACTATTCTCAGTCCAGCAGTGACAGTGAGGTGTTTAAAAACTCCAGCAGCGCTGCTGTGTCTGATCCATTCATACCAGCACAACACACACTAACACACCACCACCATGTCAGTGTCACTGCAGTGCTGAGAATGATCCACCACCTAAATAATACCTGCTCTGTGGTGGTCCTGTGGGGGTCCTGACCATTGAAGAACAGCATGAAAGGGGGCTAACAAAGCATGCAGAGAAACAGATGGACTACAGTCAGTAATTGTAGAACTACAAAAGTGCTTCTATATGGTAAGTGGAGCTGATAAAATGGACAGTGAGTATAGAAACAAGGAGGTGGTTTTAATGTTATGGCTGATCGGTTTATACCAGTATAGCACATCCTACCAGTGAACGATGTAAATGGTATAAATCCTGTGCGTGGTCACTTACCCATCTCCTGTCGGGTGCTGCCCACTCCAACTCCGTATTTCACCGTGACGTCCGCGGCTGCGTCAGCACAGAATCCGGTGTTCTCGGCGAAGCCCAGGTAATTGTACGAGCCCATGTTTATCACACCTTTCACCACCCGGCCTGTGTAACTGAGTAACAAAATCAATCAGCATTAGGAAACGACAGCTGATTTTATATGATATTTATAAACTCTGACCTTTTCAGTACCCATAAACTCTGAGCGTTTGGTGAAACCTGATTTAATAGCAACCTTGAGCTTACTTTGTGTTTGCCTTTTGATTTATGGCTTCTTATCATGAAGGTTACAACCAAAAAGCTTTTACGAGCACTATGTGTTACGATGGGACTTGTGGAAGGACACAGAGGACGAGACCAAAAATAAGCTGCATTGACATCACGACTTGGACTGCATAATCAAGAGCTAGTCAGCTACACAAAAAAATCTTACACAAATATTCAGAACCTGGTTTGTTTATTTTTATTAAGAAAATATTGGGAACAAAACTCTTCATTTCATTTTCATGTTATACCACCGCATTATCCTGGTCAGTCACAGTGGGTCAGGCATCTCCACTGGACAAAATGTACTAACACACAACAGACTGGACGCCATCACAGGGCCTTGGCTATCCCCCCACCAGACTTAGCTATTTAACTCTGTATGGAGACACCTGACCGGCCGATAGCACCACTGGGTAATCAGACCCTGGATTCTTCCAGCAACATGTTAGACTTAACAGGGTGCAGTGGTTCATTACATTAGCCCACCGCTGATATTGGGCATCTACAAAGTCATGATTGACTATGTCTTAGGGTGGCCGAAGCCCTGCGATGGTTTGGCGTCCTGTCCAGTGTATTCCTGCCTTGTGTCCAGTGTATTTCCCAGTGAAACAGAGAGCTAGCTTATTTGTTAAGATGCTGAACTAGTGATCAGAAGGTTGCTGGTTCACCAGCCCACTGGATTGTGTACAGTCACAGCTGTATTAAATACACACACAATATAGTAAGTCGCTTTAGATAAAAGGCCATAAAAGTACATGTAAAATGTAGATCAACAACAATAATCATTTTTTATTAAAATATTTTATAACAAAGTGTAACAAAAACAAAAAAATACAAATTCTGAAGCCCCAAGACCTACTACTGTTAAAACAATGCAACACCTAAGTCAATTATAAAAATGAATGTACATTTTAATGCACTATTTACTTCTTTAAGTCTTTATGGGTCCAAGAGATCTATATGACCCAAACTACCACCTTAGCATGTCTATAGAGACTGCACAGCTTAAGGCTTGATTCTCTTTACCTGTGATTGGCTGAAGTAGATAGTTGGCTAAAAATGACCCAGATCAACCACACAGCAACATAAAATCATAACCGCTGCTTACCTGAGCTTCTATATCTATATCTATAATCTATATCTGTGTGCTACTTCTTTTTCTTCATGGAGGCCATCTTGTATGTTTCTAAAATATTTCCAGAATATTTCCAGTATATATAAATCCATTTCCAACTGTGTTCGTCGACATAACTATTGAAAACCGTCAATTATTCTCTCGGCTTTCCCGTTAAAAAGCTGAAACTGGTAATTCGTTCACTAAACCGTCACGTATGCATCTACAACCAGTAAAGAGGGAGATTGAAATTCTGCCCAATTCTGAATTTGGAAGCTCTGATTGGTTTATACAGCTGTTTTTCAAGGATTGGACCACGAGTGAATCTCTAAATCAAATGAACTGATCCATTGAGTTGTTTACGCACAACAACATAATGAAATAGTGAACATAACGAATGAATCTTTACCATAGATAAGAGCACAGCTCCCTGATTCGATTCCAGCGAATAATTTGCATGTGCGTACGTGCACGCGCCCACCCGCTCATGCGTGAAAGAAAGCATGCTAAACACTGTGCTAAACATTGTGCTTATGTTCTCACATGGTAACCGGTGTATCCTAGGCATACTCAATATATGAAATATGCTCATTTTCAACATTGTGTGAAAAGTAATATCGAATATATCGATATTCGTGATATACCGCCCAGCCCTACTAACATGTAGCTACTGCTAATACAAATGAATGAGCATAAAAGTGGAAATGTATTAACTAACAAGTTTTGGTACTGCAAAACAAAAATATTGCAATAAAAAGTGTCGATTCCTCAGTATTGTTTGTTTGTTTGTTTGTTTTTATTATGCCATGTTATAGGGACAGTTGTGGCATAGCCGTTAAGGTGCTGGACTAGTAATGCAAAGGATGCTGGTTTAAGCTCCACCACTGCCAGGTTGCCACTGTTGGGCCCTTGAGCAAGGCCCTTAAACCTTAATTGCTTAGACTGTATACTGTCACCGTACTGTAAGTCGCTTTGGATAAAAGCGTCTGCTAAATGCTGAAAATGTAAATGTTTTGTGTTTGTTCTATTGCTCTTGTATTTTATATGTTTTTAGTTTATTGAGGAATTTGAGAATTATTTCTGTATTATCTTGGGTGAGGATTTCTTCTAATGTTCTGGGCATATGTAGTTTTTGTCCTTCTCTGTTTTATGGTGATTGGTGTCTGACATTTTTTGCAAAGTCGGGGTTCTACATATGGGGTGTGTTCGAAAACCTAGTGAGCTGCCTTGCTGTCTTACTGCCTCCATAAGCAGCTGCCTCAGTAGAGAGGATTCTAATAAGTCATTGACTTATAAGGCAGGTTATTCGAACACACATTCAAGGTGCCTTAGTAGGCAGCATTTTAAGGCATTTAAAAATTCTAACAGCCTCCTTTTCTGGAGCGCGCGTAGGATGACGTAAAATGCGTCTATGTAGAGAGATCACGAGGGTTTCAAACACACCCCTAGTACAGATTACTTGGCCTGTATGTTTTTGATAATGCATTGTGGTGAATCCCATGTAGTTTTGTGTTTGTCATTTCTGTTTAATGTAGTTGTTTATAAGGGGTTTCCTCTGTATCATCTGAAGTGTTTATATATTACTTATATTAGCTTTATTTTGAACAGTGGAACATTTCTTTTAACAGAACTGCTTACCTAAATGTCCAGTTGTAATCATGGGACACTCGCTCCACCAGGTCCATTTTATCTGCAGGTACGCTGCATATGGGTCTGTTCCAGTTGTCCCGGATCCTCATGTATAAATTTCTGGTGTAGAAATTCTCAAAATCTTGATAGAGTGGAACGAAATCCTTAGAAAAGAAAAAAAAGCACATGACTCCTTTTACTCATTAACCCACTTAAAGTGCCTTAAAAAGAGCATGTAGGTTAATTAAGAGAGGCGCCAGTGCCTATACCACGATGGAGAGAGCGCCACAGGGGTTAAACAATGCTGCTACTGTTGTGTGCTTGCTGTTGCTAGGTCAGGCTGGGTCAAGAAAGTCAGTGTGCAGTTTGTTTATATGCACTTAAAGCTGCTGAACATACTGAAGAGCATGGGCAGAAATACACCAAGTGGACAAAACCATGTGGGAATAAAAGGAGGATCTACCAAAGGCTCCGTCTTACAAGCAAAAATGGGTCGTGGTTCACCACTTTGTGCTAAACTTTATAAAATAATTGTCAGTCAATTCAAATTCTTAACGACAGATGGCAAATAATGTAGATTGTTTGCCTTTTACTGTACATGATATTATGAAAAGATTTAGGGATAACAGAGACACCTCAGTGAATATAAAACTCCTGTTGAATGTGTGTGACCTTCAAGCTTTTAGACAGCAATAAATGACAAACCATCAAGCTACTGGGATAAACGTAGCCACGGGCTTGGAATATTTCAGAAAACCGTTGCCACTAAACACAGGTTACATTTCTTGATGCATCAGCAGACTGAGAAGCCATACGTTGATTCTCATACTCATACAGACCAAAAGACGGTGAAAATTCTGCTGTGGTCAAATAAGTAAAGAAAAATGAGTTCACCGTATCAAAGACAAAATATGCAAAAGCCAACATCTGTCATGGTGTACAGAGGTGCATCAGTGACCATGACATGGATGACTTGTATATGTGTGAAGGTACCATTGACATGTAGGTGTATATTGGGATTTTACAGACATGCTGCCATCAAGGCGATGCCCACAGTTACATTACAAATGCTAATTCTCCATGCATTACAACAACGTGGCTTTGCAAACACAGAGTATGAGTGCTTGACTGGCCTGCCTGCAGTCCAGATCTGTCTCTAGTGAAAATGTACAGTGTATCATGAGGAGAATCAGAGAACAGCGACCACGCATGTGTTCTATTAATCAGAAAGGGCAAATTTTCCACTAGCTACAGTGCAACAATTAGGGAGCATTCACATGAGAAGCGCTTTCGCTAAAACATCATCAAAGTGCAAATATGAGACGAATCTGCATTTGTGTGGAATAACCATCAGATCCAGTCTGAAAGCTCCACATGTGTCTGTGTTCATCTGGATTTATCTGGACTCACTGTTTCACTTTTTAACTTGTGTTACAGCTCGAGGTTCTGAGAAACTGTAAGAATCATCTTCTCTGAGAGTCTATTTTTTTTATTTAAGTTTTAACGCGATGTTTAACACATTGGTGTCATTTAATGGCAGTAATAGGTATTATGTATGGGTCTTCATATTTTGTTCCATATTATATGTTCATTTTTATGGTTGCAAGGTAGGTTAAAAGTCTTCTTGTGTTTTGTGTGAGAGTCTCTTTGATAGTTTCTGGCATGTGTGCTTGTTCTCTTTCTTTAGTGTATTTTGGGCATTCTATCAAGATGTGTTTTATTGATATAGGTGTTTGGCAGGTTTCACAAGTTGGGGGGGTTTCTCCTTTTATTATGTGTTGGTGGATTATTCTGGAGTGGCCGATTCTCTCAGAGTCTAAAACGCTTATCATTTAAAAAAAAAAAAAAAAAAAAAAGCTTAACGTGGTTTAATGTATTAAAAGAACGACATAGAAACACTGAACTTCTCTTAATTATTACTGATCATAAGTTCTCTCCACTAATAAAAATCTTCACTCGTTGTCATGTTAAGTTTTGTTCAAGTTAAGGCATGAGTAACTTTTACTGTGTCATATCAAACGGAGCAAAAAGCGGTCTTGCTGTTTCTCATGTGAACGCGTCTTTAGCATCCTCAGTTCCCAAACCATTAAAAGTTCTCATTCATAGGAAAGGTATGGAACATGGTGCTAAACATGCTGCTGTCCCAACATTTTTGGAGTGTGTTGAAGGCATCAAATTCTAAATGTGTTTATATTTACAAAATCTATTTATTTATTAATTTGATTTCTTTACACCACTTTATACACTTGATTGTGTTATTTATGGCATGATCAGTGTTATGTTTAAGTCATTTCTTATCTTGTTTCTATTTGTCCATTTATATTTTTGTTTCTGCCAGGAAGTTTAGGATTGTTCTTGTGTTTTCTTGGTTGAGGGTTTCTTTACCAGTTCCAGGTATGTGTAGCTGTTTGTCTCTCTATGGTGTATTTGGGGCAATCAATAAGAATATGTTTTATTGTGAGTTCTGTTTGACATCTCACATGTTGGGGGATTGTCTCCTTTAATTATGTATTGGTGAGTGATTTTTGTATGACCTATTATCTTGTGTATATAACTTGGTCCACTCGTCGTCCTTGGTGTGTTCTTGGCTTGGTGTAGTTTGTTTGTTGTCTGTGTGTCCCACTCAGTTTGCCATTTTTCCTTGATGTATTAATTTATTGATCGCTTAATATCTGTTGCAGGGATTTTGTGCTATTTACAAAATACACTGAAGTTAATCAATGAAAACATTGGTTAATTCTCGTAGATATTTATTTAACAGACAAAAGTAGAAAGGACGAATTTCCAATCACAGATTCTTCTTTTTATTGCATTTTACAAAACGTCCCAAAAACAGCTTTTCATAAAAATAAATAATAATAATGTGATTTTTACCTTTTGTTCATCTCTTTCTCTGGCAATGTGACATTTTTCAATCTTCCACTGTCGAAGGAAGTCCCTCAGGTAGCCGAAGATGGTGAGGATGCCGTAGCCCATGTAGGTGAACACGGCCACCAGCATGGGCGTTTCTTCAAACAACTCCATGAAAGGTTTTTTGTACAACTCTCCATTGCACTCGCTGTGACGAACCTGTGGGTCAGAAATTAAAATAATAAGCTTCTGCTTACTCTTCTCGGTTCATCGATTAAAAAAAACAAGATCTGTTAGACCATGCATGCTTTACTTTTTGACCTGCTAACTGTGGGTTTCCTTAGGCAGTGGTTTGACCTGCTAACTGTGGGGCAAGTACAGCCACGCCCTTGCCCAACACTGAATGGAAACTGCTGGTAGGGTTGTGGGGCAAAATATAGATTACGGCTGGCCCTAAGAGACCAGGTCATGTTTTGAACACTTTGGTTACATTCATGACAGGACAGGTTACCCAAGATTCATCAGTTCAAATTTTAAATATCAAACACAGTCATGGACAATTTAGTATCTCCAGTTCATCTGACCGCATGTCTTTGTACTGTGGGAGGAAACCGGAGCACCTGGAGGAAACCCACACAGACACGGGGAGAACATCCAAACTCCATCTGGGAATCGAACCCAGGACCTTCTTGCTGTGAGGTGACAGTGCTACCCACCGAGCCACCGTGCCGCCCAAACCAACCAATTTTAAAACATAAAATTAACAGTTTAGGTGATCTAGAACCAAAGTACATCCGGGGAAAGTCTTCACAAACATCAACCCTGAACACGATTGCTGGCTTGTTTCGTTTGGCTAGGAAACAGTAGGACGGGTTGTCGCTAAGCCAAAAGAGGAACAGAATCAGCGCTGTTCCACGTTTCCACCATGTAGAATATACATGTATCATGTATTCCACCATGTATCATAGCTCTTACTGTGGTTCAGTGCAGTCCTATAACGGTCATAATTTCTATAGATTTCTCAATTTCTCAAAATCTTAGTGCCATTATGTTTTAGTAGAACCTTTAGGGTGACCGCTTGACAATCCTCCTAAGATGCAGCAATTCGTTTAGTTATGTGTATAGGACATTACATTTAAAACAATATTATAACAAAGAGTGCTCTTAAATGACAACTACCCACTGTTCAAACGTGGGCCGAGTAGGTTGCCTTTTTTCTAACCTAAATTTTGCATCAAATTTTAGGCACTTTCATAATGCAGGATGAAATCTGAATATTTTTTAACCCTCTCAGGAGGCTATGATAAAATTCAAGATAAATGTTTGTTTGTTTATTAGGATTTTAACGTCATGTTTTACACTTTGGTTACATTCATGACAGGAACGGTAGTTACTCATTACACAAGATTCATCAGTTCACAAGTTTATATAAAACACAGTCATGGACGAAGTTCGAACTCAGGACCTTCTTGCTGTGAGGCGACCCACTTAGCCACCGTGCCGCCCTCAAGATGAATGTAACAAGGTGATGACCCATGAAGTGACCATTTAAGTACTACAAAAATACAATTCTGGAGGAACGTCCTACCTGCTCAACCATACTCAAATACCTTAAGAGCAGCCAGGGTGAAACCACAACATGTTAAATCACAAAACAATGGCTTGTGTTGCTATTAAGATTAAGCCGGTAACTGAATAGCACGTCTCAGCTTTACCGAAATGCCTCGGACCAAAACCATAGCAGCAAACAAACATACACCTGAACGAGCTGCAGGGTTTTATTCTTCAAGCATTGAAGAATAAGAAAGGTTTTAAATTCATTTATTTATCAGGATTATTAAAACATCATGTTTTACACATGTCGGTTATATTCATGACAGGACACGTAGTTACACAAAATTCATCAGTTCAAGTTTAATGTCAAACACAGTCATGGACAATTTAGTATCTCCAGTTCACCTCACTTGCACGTCTTTGGATTGTAGGAGGAATCCGGGGCTCATGGAGGAAACCCACACAGACACGGGGAGAACATGCAACCTTCATACAGGAAAGACCTAGACTGCTCCACCTGGGAATTGAACCCATAGCTGTGAGATGACAGTCCCTGTCTTTTCTTCATGAACGTTTTTTACGCTTTTTAAAACCTGGAGTTTCTATGCTTGGTAACACTTGCTATTGTATATTATTTTGGCATTTCCCCCTTTCTCCCAATCTATCCGTGTCTAATTACCCTGAACGAGGAGGGCTGTACATAACACATGCCCCTCTGACATGTGTGTAGTAGCCAACCGCTTTTCTTCACCTGCATGAGGCGGGTTATTACAGAGATCAGTATCACGTACAGGGAGTTATACACTCCATTATTCCCCATACATGCGGAACAAATATTAGTATCAGAAGAGAAAAAAAAATTGTACTGCAACATCCATATAATATTTCTGTTCAAAGCATTTGTCAGAATTGTTTTGTTCCTAGTCTGGACCAAATTATTTACATTTACATTTTCGGCATTTAGCAGACGCTTTCACAGTACCGTGACAGTATATTGTCTAAGCAATTGAGGGTTAAGGCACTTGCTCAAGGGCCCAACAGTGGCAACCTGGCAGGCTACAAATGCCTATATCTATACTATGCCCTAGGCTACAAAATCTTTCAAGTTCTGTTCTTGAAAGGAGTGCATTCACATTCAGTATGTCCCAAAATTTCCAGAACACAGAAAAATATAAATACACAACCATACACAGGTCTGGATTTCAGGGTGGAGTCAGGTCATCCAGTCCATAAACATTACATGACACATGGGATCTAAACATACGATGAATCATCGGAGGCTGGAAGAACTGGTGGCTCACTGAGGAATGAACTGGTGAGCACACCCAAAACTCATCGGTCCATGTACGCCTGTTGATTTATCTACAACAGGGTTTTTCAAACCCTTGGGTGGGTCAAAAGCCAAAAAATGGGTTGTTTGTTTTGCCTGGGTCACAGTAAAAGAAGATATGGACAAAATGTGGGTCGCCTGGCTACCTGGCAGGCTGGGTACCTACATGAATAACGATTGGCTTGTTGTTTATACGGGGGGAGCCAAAAGGGGATTCCTCATAACTGATGCAATTAAGCCCTCTGCTGCCCAGTTGATGGCGCCTACACAGAGACGAGGGATAATGTGATCAGGGTGTGTCTCTCCGTACACAAAGCTGATCCTCATTTGAACTCGCCTTGTGCAGGTGAAAAGATGCAGTCGGCTACTGAACACGTGTCGGAGGGGGCGTGTGTTAGTCATGGCTCTCCTCAGTCAAAAAAGGGGGTTGGAGAGAGTGATACAGGATGCAGTCTGCTGGTTCAGAGGGGGAGAGTTTGTTTAATTCTTAACACCCTGTCAGCTGCTGTGGCTGTTATCATGGCTGAATAATAGGTTCTGTCTTTTAAAAGTGTCAGGAGATTAGGGTGTCATTTAGGTGACTGTGAGGGTGAGGAGTTTAATTGGTTGTCCATATCTTATTAAAGCAATAAGCCACGAGAGGCTGTGCGTTACTGTGATTTTAGCACGGGGATGACGTTTTTGGCACGACGTGAAGCGGAGTGCCTAAAACTTCTTTCCCCGTGCTAAAATCACAACAGTAACGTACGGTCTCGAGTGGCTTATTGCTTTTATAAAACAGCGGTCGACATAAAATACAATAAATACAACAATGTTTAATCATAAATGTATTTATTGTGTATAAACTTACAATAAAGCATTCTTCCGCGACGCAAGGTAATCCGAGTAACAGTGTTGCTAGGCAACATGAGGGCGAAAATAACATTAAGTTTTTCTATTAAGTGGCGTATTAATATGGAATGATGTGAGGTGGTCCTGGGTGTGCGTTTATCGGGGATTTTACAACGGCTTCGAACGCAGCTCAGCCAATCAGATTTTAGGACCGGAACTATCCGTTTTATAAATGACATTTCCTAATGCTTCTAAGAATTTAAGGTGCTTTGGAGGGGAACTTAGGTACTTTGACGATGTCAGAGAAAAAACTAATTTGGTAGTGGTTAAGGTACTAGACTAGTAATCGAAAGGTTGCTGGTTCAAGCCCCACCACTGCTAGGCTGCCACTGTTGGGCCCTTAACCCTTAATTGCTTAGACAGTATACTGTCACAGTACTGTAAGTCGCTTTGAATAAAAGCATAGGGCAACTGTAGCCTAGCGGTTAAGGTACTGGACCAGTAAGTAAGGTTGCTGGTTCAAGCCCGACCACTGCCTGGTTGCTGCTGCTGGGCCCTTGAGCAAGGCCCTTAAACATCAGTTGCTTAGACAGTATACTGTCACAACTGTAAGTCGCTTTGGATAAAAGTGTCTGTTAAATGACAAACATGTAAATGATCAGAAGTTCAGAAGAAACTTTATAAAGATCACAGCCTATTTTATCAACTTCAACGAGGTTCCATTTTTTCTAACTAACTAGGGTAACTCATTCTACTAACTAACTAGGGTAGCTAACTGGAGTAACTCATTCACCTCTGGTTTGTACAGGAGTAGCAGGAAAGCCAGAAATGTGCTCCCAAATATGGTGGCCACAAGAGAAATCACACACAACTGAAGCCCTAGAGTAGACCAGCCGGATGCCCACACAGACACAACTGGAACTGTACAGGAATACCCTAAACAGGCTGGGAATCCATCACAGGGCCTCAGACACTCAGCCAATCATGCCTGTAGGTAAGCGGCTGGCCGATAGCACCACCGAGACATAAACCCAGATCGTAATTGACCACTGTGCCACTTTAGCACCTCCAATCCCTGTTTTACATTTTACATTTTTGGCATTTAGCAGATGCTCTTAACCAGAGCGACTTACCAAAGTGCTTCCACAGTGAACATTACCATACTCTAGTTTAAGCAGACAACAGTCCTAGAACACAACTCTGCTGAAACCCTGTTAGAAATGTTTTTTTGTTTTTTTAATAAATGCAAGAAATAAATAAGAGCATTAGCAAGCACGTCAGCTCAAGTGCTTAGTAACGAGGTGAGTTGTTTTTTGTGCAATCAAATCAAATAGTTGACAACTTGTCTATGAACCTTGCAAGTAAAAAGCTTCAAATCAGTTATGTTCTAGGCAGCTGAAAAATCACCAATCATTACATTATACACCGATCAGCCATAACATTAAAACCACCTCCTTGTTTCTACACTCACTCTCCATTTTATCAGCTCCACTTACCATATAGAAGCACTTTGTAGTTCTACAATTACTGACTGTAGTCCATCTGTTTCTCTAGGTACCTTTGTAGCCTGCTCTCACCCTGTTCTTCAATGGTCAGGACTCTCCCAGGACCACCACAAACTAGGTATTATTTAGGTGGTGGATCATTCTCAGCACTGCAGTTACACTGACATGGTGGTGGTGTTAGTGTGTGTTTTGCTGGTATGAGTGGATCAGACACAGCATCGCTGCTGGAGTTTTTAAATACCATGTCCACTCACTGTCCACTCTATTAGACACTCCTACCTAGTTGGTCCACCTTGTAGATGTAAAGTCAGAGACGATCGCTCATCTATTGCTGCTGTTTGAGTTGGTCATCTTCTAGACCTTCATCAGTGGTCACAGGACGCTGCCCACAGGGCGCTGTTGGCTGGATATATATTTGGTTGGTGGACTATTCTCAGTCCAGCAGTGACAGTGAGGTGTTTAAAAACTCCAGCAGCGTTGCTGTGTCTGATCCACTACTACCAGCACAACACACACTAACACACCACCACCATGTCAGCGTCACTGCAGTGCTGAGAATGATCCACCACCTAAATAATACCTGCTCTGTGGTGGTCCTGTGGGGAACAGATGGACTACAGTCAGTAACTGTAGAACTACAAAGTGCTTCTATATGGTAAGTGGAGCTGATAAAATGGACAGTGATTGTAGAAACAATGAGCTGGTTTTAATGTTATGGCTGATCGGTGTGTAATGTTCACTATGGAAATGTTTCTGTAAGTCGCTCTGGATAAGAGCGTCAGCTAAATGCCGAAAATGTAAATGTAAATACATTTCACCGGAACATGAAGTGTTTTAAATAAAACAACCTACTTAATATTCTGTGTCCAAAATGTCCTTTAACTCGTGTCAAGACCTTGTAAATCCACGTTAGTAATTAAGAGACAGCGGGTGACTTTAGAGCCCATATAAACAAAGTCTATTTAACAGCACCTATTAAAAAGTTGGAACATGGAACTGTGGTCTCTTGCTGAGGCATGTTTAACATGTTTGTCCTTCCTCTCAAACACAAACATGTTTAAATATAATCTAATGGACTCGAATGCTTTCAGATAAATGATCTCCAAACACACAACCTCCACACAACACTGCATTTAAGTCGTGAATAGGTTGGTACCAAACTACACTTATTTACAGGGTTGTGTATATGTGACATTAGTTAGTTGGTGGACAAAGTTGTGTCCACTTGCTACTAACGGTTGAGAAAAAATGTGGTTCTGTACCCTGTGATCTGGTGCCAACAAATTATTATTTGCATACTGACAGTTTGGCTGCTTTCCTGGATTTTCTTTGATTTGAGGTGAGTGAAAAAGGTATAAAATGGCTTGAAACCAAATAAATGTAACGAAATAATGAATCATTTGTATTGCTTTCAGATAGCACGTTGCTTCTTACCATTAGATAACCAGTATCATTAACTGATCCTCAAGCAATGCTATAGCTAAAGCGATTATTTATTTATTTTATTTTATTTATTAGGATTTTAACATCATGAGTTAAACACCTTGTTAACATTCATGACAGGAACTGTAGTTACTCATTATACAAGGTTAGTCAGTTCACAAGTTTAATGTCAAACACAGTGACGGACAATTTTGTATCTCCAATTCACCTCACTTGCACGTCGTTGGACTGTGGGAGGAAACGGATCTACTGGAGGAAAACCATGCAGACATGGGGAGAACATGCAAACTCCACACAGAAATGTTTGTTTGTTTGTTTGTGTTTATTGCCATTCCAGCTCAATTAGGCTACGTACATGGCATTAGAGGTGGGTTCAAAACCAAGTCTAAGTTAAATGAAAATTGCTGTTCTATATTTGGCTTTTAATCTTTATGTAATCTTGTGTCTTTGTAAAATATTTTTCTGGTATCGTTGATGGCTTGGCATTCTGTCAGGATATGTTTGATTGATAATTGTGATCCACAGTACTGGCAGCTTCCCCCAAGAGAAGGTGTCTGTGCGTCAAGGCTGAACGTCCTATACGGCATCTCGTTAACACCGTTTGGTCGTGTCTTTTTACTGGATATTGGGTAGGGGTCCTGTCGAGTCGTGGCTTGATTTCATACAGCTTGTTGGCTGTGTCACGATTCCATTCCTCCTGCCATGTGTTCTTACAAAGTAATCTGACTGTGTAAAGGGCATCAGTGGGTCCACACAGAAATGACCTGGACCGTTCCACCTGGAGATCGAACCCAGGACCTTCTTGCTGTGAGGCGACAGTGCTACCCACCGTGCCGCCCACAGAACATTGAAGTTTATTATGAGTAGCACAGTAGTGCAGCGGGTAGCACTGTCGCCCTATAGCAAGAAGGTCCTGGGTTCGATTCTCCGGCTTGGCTGGCAGGAACTTTTTCTTTGTGGAGTTTGCATGTTCTGCCTGAATCCGTGTGGGTTTCCTCCGGGTGCTCCGATTTCCTACCACAAGTCCAAACACATGCTGTCAGGTCACCTAAAGCTCCTAAAAATTACCTTGTGTGTGTCTGAACTGCGGTGGTCTAGCGACCTGTCGGGAGTGTTTTTTGCCTTTCATCCAATTAATCGGACACACAGCGACCCTGACCAGGATAAAGTGGTGGTAAGACAGACAATGAATGAAAAAGTTAATTTTTCCTTAACAGAATTTAACAAATTGGACATTTTTTATTCAGAGCGACTTATAATTATGACCAAATACAATGCACTCAGGTGGGGCAGCATCAAAATATACTAGCCCACTACAACTGAGGTCCAGGGTTTGAATCTTAGCTGTGCTATCGGACTGGCCAGGTGGCAACATATACATGATTGGCCATGTCTGGTGGGGGTGGATGATTGTGCACTTGTCAGTGCACTCAGTACCAGCGGCTGAAAGAAAAACAAAACAATGCAAGCAATTGAGGATTAGGAACGTTGCCTAGAGGTCCAACAGTGGCAGCTTGACAATGGTGGGCCTTGAATCAGCAACCTTTTAATCAATGGTCCAGCACCTTTAATGCCTGGTCATTTAGCAGATGCTTTTTTATCCAAAGCGACTTACAGTACTGTCACCGTATACTGTCTGAGCAAGTGAGGGTTAAGGACCTTGCTTAAGGGCCCAACAGTGACAACCTGGCAGAGGTGGGGCTTAAACCAGTGATCTTTTGATTACTAGTCCAGTACCTTAACCACTAGGCTACAACTGCCCTATCCTATGGTCATCAAATTAATAAGAAATATAAAGATTTTTCAGAATGCTGAGCTGAGAAAGAAGACTGGAATGTCGGAGAATAACGTTGTTACAGCTATTAAAAAGGTTTCGTTTTAACTTCTTAACTACATCAGCACAGCTTTGCAGAGGTCAAGATTAGTAATTTAAATAATGCCGTGACCAGTTGTGTTTGCTGGGTTTGTGCTGCTTCAACTTCATGTCCAACGTACCAAAGTTTAAAACAAAATCACATCAGGTGAGACAAAATGTTATAAGCTGGCCTGAAACTTACTAAATAACTCATTATGATTTTAGATATCAGGGTTTCTTGTACAATTCTGATTAAAGTTATTTTCACACATTATTCTTTATAAATTGTAACTATAGAAAGTTGCACAACAACTTTGTTCCAACCCATAACAGTGGTTCATTTCTACTTTCTAACATCGATACAACGTTCCAAACGTCGGGCGGCACGGTGGCTCGATGGGTATCACTGTCGCGTCACAGCAAGAAGGTCCTGGGTTCGATCCCCAGGTGGGGCGGTCCAGGTCCTTTCTGTGTGGAGTTTGCATGTTCTCCCTGTGTCTGCTTGGGTTTCCTTCAGGAGCTCCAGTTTCCAAAGTGTCCATGACTGTGTTTGACATTAAACTTGTGAACTGATGAATCTTGTGTAACCAGTAACTACCTTGCCTAGTGGTTAAGGTACTGGACTAATAATCAAAAGGTCGCTGGTTCAAGCCCCACCACTGCCCGGTTGCTACTGTTAGGCCCTTGAGCATGTGCCTTAACCCTCAATTGCTTAGACTGTAAACTCACAGTACTTAAGTCACTTTGGATAAAAGCGTCTGCTAAATGCTGAAAATGTAAATGTAAAACTACCTGTCCTGTCATTAATGTAACCAAAGTGTGTAAAACATGATGTTAAAATTCTAATAAATAAATAAGTAAACATTCCAAACGTCAATATAAGTGGATGTAAACGTCCTGAACCTGTATCTGTGTTAGCTGGGAGCTTTGAGCCTTTAAAACTACTTCAATTACAAGTAATTCCTGCCGACTGTTGGGGTCTTGAGAAATGCCAATAAGAAGAGTCTCCATATCAACCAAGTACTGTTTGAAATAGAGACAGGGTAGGGTACAAGGTAGGGTACAGCCAAACTTTCCAAAGATACAGGAACACACGTCGAGCTTGATGTACAAGTTTGAGATGGTGAGATATGCAGATCCAGGTGATAAAAAGTTCTGTTAGGATTTTAACGTCATGTTTTACACACTCTGGTTACATTCATGACATGGCAGGTCGTTACTCCTTAGACAAGTTTAATCAGTTCACAAGTAAGTTTAATGGACAATTTTGTATCTCCAATTCACATCACTTACACGTTTTTGGACTGTCGGAGGAAACCGGAGCCGCCGGAAGAAACCCAGACACATTTACATTTACATTTTCAGCATTTAGCAGACGCCTTTATCCAAAGCGATTTACATTACAGTTACAGTATACAGCAATTGAGGGTTAAGGGCCTTGCTCAAGGGCCCAACAGCAGCAACCTGGCAGTGGTGGGGCTTGAACCGGCAACCTTTGTTTGAGTTATAGGACTATCAGGACAAGGACAACCCGGCTCAGAAATAGCTTTTATCCCACCGCAGTATGAACCTTGAATACCTCTATTTAAGGTGTTTTCAAACACATGGGACTGCAATTTCAGGTTATATCGTTTTACAAAAAGGTCAATGTGCAATTTCTAGCTTCAATAATTTCCTTCGGGATAAATAAAGTATCTAATCTATCTAATCTATCTACACCAACTGACAGAAGCTATTTCTGTGTTACTGTTGTTATTATAAATGACAACAGGTTTGTGTTCTATTGTATTGCTGTCTTTGTAAACTCTGTAAGTTTTGTAAATTCTAGTTTTTTAAATCTCTTGTTTATTGTTCATAACACTAGAGAGTATTGCACCTTCATTTCGTTATAGCTGCTATAATGACAATAAAGATATTCTGATATTCTGACTAGTCCAGTACCTTAACCACTAGGCTACAGCTTGCCCTACAGACACGGGGAGAACATGCAAACTCCACACAGAAAGGACCCAGACCTCTTCACCTGGAGATCTGCAGAACTTGAAGAGCTTTGAGGAGAAACTTGCTGGACTTTCTGTCTCCTCCAGGTTCAGTGCTGCTGCTCATCAGTTAGATTACAGGTGCAGAGCTGCTCCTCTCTCCTGAGTATCATCACAGGTGTATTAGAATAAAGATGAGCTTGTGTTTACCTTCTCCTCGGCTTTATACCAGTAGGTGTGTTCGTGCTGGTGAAACTGTTGATTGTTCACCACACCGCCGCCGCCGCCGTTGCTTCCCGGTTTGACTCCGTTCACCGCCCGCTTCTGACACACCGCGTCCCCGTTCTGCTCCGTGTTTACCGTCATTATTTCCCCCCAGATCCTGTCGGCTCATCAACACCGGGACCGACTCGCTGAATAACGTGTAGCGGGAACTCAACCCCAGCGACCCTGATCCGAACCGCTTCCACTACCGAGCAGGAACCTGAAATTCCTGCCTCCGCATACCGGAAAAAGACGCCTATGGCAACCGCAGCAGCCAATCAGAGGCGCGGACGGAGCACGGTAGGTGAGGCCGCCTGAGCGAAAGAGGTGTGGCTTAAGTAGGCGCGTGATGAACTATAGTAACCTTCAAGCAACCAATCAAAAGCAGTGTCTGAGTGTGACGTCAGACATAGCGCCTCCTAGTGGCAATGATTGTCATAACAGTTTAAAGCAGAGCCGTAGATAGAGTTGCGACACTCCTTGATCTCGCCGCTACGCGGTCACGTGGTTCATGTAACCCTCCAATAGTTCCAAACAAACCCGGCGCTGTCATAATAATAATAATAATAATAATAATACATTTTATTTGTTGGCGCCTTTCATGACACTCAAGGTCACCTTACATCAACTAAAACAAGAAATAAAACATACAATAAGTTATTACAACTACAACAAACAAATGATCACAACACAAACATAAAACAAAAAGTACAAGATATGTTAAAGTGAATAAGCCAGTTTAAAAAGATGAGTTTTAAGAGCTGTTTTGAATTCTGCGATGAATTGCAATGTTCGAATATGGGTGGGGAGTGTGTTCCAGAGTTTAGGTGAAACATAGGAGTGTTTCACCTAAACGACCGGGCTCGTTTCACCGCAACGAGCCCTGGTACCCATTGTACTAAGGTTAATGGCTGGTTCTGCCAATAAACCTGCTGAGGAAGATCGCAACGAGCGGGAAGGAGTGTAACACTGTAGAAGGTCTGTCCCTGGTACCCATTGTACTAAGGTTAATGGCTGGTTCTGCCAATAAACCTGCTGAGGAAGATCGCAACGAGCGGGAAGGAGTGTAACACTGTAGAAGGTCTGTGAGATATGCAGGGGATAAATTATGAAGTGCCTTGAATGTCAGTAATAAAATTTTAAAATTGATCCGTTGCGATACTGGGAGCCAATGCAGTTGGATCAGCAGTGGTGTGACATGCTCAGTGGACTTGGTGCATGTAATTATCCGTGCTGCTGAGTTCTGGATATGTTGAAGTCTTTGAATAAGTTTTTTGGGAATGCCAGCCAGGATTGCATTGCAGTAGTCAATTCGTGATGTGACTAATGCATTGACTAAGACTTCCGTGGAGTGCTGTGATAAGACGGGCCTCAGTCTGGAGATATTTCGCAGGTGGAAAAAAGCAATCCGGGAAACATTATTTATGTGAGTTGAAAAAGAAAGGGTACTATCCAAGATAACACCAAGGCTCTTAACATGGGTGGACACAGGTATGATATCCTCAGCAACGGAAAATGAACTAATATTATTTTTCGAAAGCGCAGCCTTAGATCCAATAAGAAGTATCTCGGTTTTACTACTATTTAGTTTTAAATAGTTGTTTGTCATCCATGTATGTACATCACGGAGACAAGCAGTAAGAGTAATCGGAGGAGTAGTAGAAGTTGGCTTAGTGGATACATAAAGCTGCGTGTCATCAGCATAGCAATGAAAATGAATGCCATAATGCCGAAAAATATTGCCAAGCGGAAGGAGATAAATGTTAAACAGGAGCGGTCCCAGCACTGAACCCTGTGGAACTCCATTACAAACGGTGAGACACTCTGACCTGTGATTCTGGATCTGTACAAACTGTGTTCTGTCAGCGAGGTAGGAGGCAAACCACTGATTCACAGTGCCACAGACCCCAATGCTAGCCAGGCGATCCATGAGGAGCTGATGGGATATGGTGTCAAAGGCAGCACTGAGGTCAAGGAGAATAAGAATAGAAAGTAAGCCAGAATCAGCTGCTCTAAGGAGGTCATTGGTTAACTTAACCAGTGCAGTTTCTGTGCTGTGTTTAGGGCGGAAACCGGATTGGAATCTTTCAAAGAGATTATTATTATGAAGGTGAAGCTGAAGTTGAGCTGCAACCACTTTCTCAAGGATTTTGGAAATGAATGGTAAATTTGAAATTGGCCGATAGTTATTTAAATCAGAAGGGTCTAAACCAGGTTTCTTCAGAGTTGGTCGGATTATGGCAACTTTCAGTGAAGGGGGAACTATACCAGTGGTCAAGGAAGAGTTAATAATTCTACATATGATGGAAATGATCGAAGGCAAACAAACTTTTAGTAGGGATGTAGGAATTGGGTCCAAAAAACAAGTAGACATACTGGACTTGGAAACGAGTTCAAAAATATGACTTTCAGTTGGAAGACTGAAGTCACATAAAACAGAGGGTGAGAACAGATCTGTGATGCTTGCAGACAGTGAGTCAGACTGCACAGTTATTTCAGATAATGTCATGTTCTCATATGGGACAGGCAGCAGTAAATGAAATATTAAACGGCAAATAATAAACATTTGTACAATTTCTGGGTATTTTCAACTGCGTTTACATTTACTGCATCTGCTTTAATGTCAATTTGGTATATAAAGTGGAAGATTGATGTTTATAATGACTTGTTAATAGGTCGTTATTGTTAACACACAGTACATTATATTAGCATACATTACATAATGCGATATCATTAAGTAGTAGAGACAATATACAGTATAGACATTAAAGTTTTTTATGTTTTGTTTTTTACATAAACTAATCTCCCTTCACTTTCCTGAGGATTCATAATAATAATCATTTTGGCTAAACACTAAGTCATGTGGCTGGATTCATAAGGTTTACCTGCACTGAATGAACAGATTGATAAACACATTACCGTACCAAAAACATTATAGTGCAGGTACATGAAAAAGCATTCATTCATTTCTTATTTCATGAGTGATTAATAATTGATTCTTACATGTAATACATGAATTAATTCATTATGAATATGCACTAGTTCATTTTGTCTAATGTAAGTGGTGGACAAGGTACACAAACCATGTAGTTGAGTTAAAGTAGAGATATCCAAGGTAACATATTACTCCAGTAAAAGTAGTAGTAAAAGTAAAAATACTCTTTAAAGTACTAAACTAAATTTACCTTCAAATGTACTTAAGTATGAAAGTAAAAGTATAATGATTTATTGTGGTTCTAATGTTTTATGATCATTTCTGTAACAAGACTCTTGATTAATCAACTCATTTTAGGTGAAGACTCGTGTGTCATTAATTAAGCTTAACTGACTAAGCTAAATTGGGTTATACCTATTAATTAAGATAAACATGTAACATTTAGTGCTGAGCAAATGCTAAACAATAACAGTATTAAGTATATTAATGACATTAAATTCATAATTTTTTTAAAACAAAGCAACATACAGCTAAAAATGTTTGATAAGTAGTGGAAATGAATGGGGCTTTATGGGTTGTTTGGAACTATACAGAGCTCCACAACCCGGAAGCTGCGCAGAAAAAATGTCCCGCCCCCTTTCCAACGGTTCCCTATGGGAGTGTCGCCACTCTGTTCTCTCTACCGCTCTGGTTTAAAGTAACTCAAAAACTACCAATAACATCTCTTTTATTAAAGCATTGTTCATAATAAAATTATTTTAAATATCTTTAATAATAAAAGTAATTAAAAACAAAAAGTTAATTATTAATCTATTACATTTCCATATTATTATTATTATTATTATTATTATTATTATATTACACGATTTGAAAGTTATACTATTATTTAAAATTTATATATTTTTTTAACTTTTAACAAAAAAGTATTTTAAGCATCGTTAATAATGAAATTAATTAAAAAACAAAAAAAGATTAACTAAATTACCACATTTCCATGTATATTATATTTTATATATGTATAAATATTATATTATATATGTATAAATAATTTATTTATAATAATAATAATAATAATAATAGTAATAATAATAATAATAAATAGCATTAGTAGTGATAGTAGTAGTTTTGTTTAATCAGCCATTTAATAAACAATTTGATAAAAATGTTATTCAAGTTTTAAATAAAACATTAAATGTCAAATGAAAATTAAACTGTTTGCGTCATTACTGTAGCCTAACTCTTATTTAAATGTATAAATTATAATTCATAAACTATTTATTTATAATAATAATGTGAATATTATTAATTTTAATAATAATAATAATAATAATAAATCAGTAGTAGTGGTAGTAGTTTTGTTTAATCAGCCATTTAATAAACATTTCAATGAAAATAGTATTCAAGTTGTGACTATTTATTTTATATATTTTATAATAAAATAAAAATACCATTAAATGTAAAATGAAAACATTTTTTGTCAACATTGTAGCCTATAAATTAGTGTATTAATTTTATATAACTGAATATTAAATAAATAAATTTTTTTTTTCATAATGTTGGCTGATCCATCTGATGATCTAAAAAATAAAATGCTATTTATTTGTTCTTCCTCTTTAAAGTATGATAGCCAACTGACATTCCTGTATGTAATGTTGGTTACAGTGACACCAGCCTAACTTTTAATTTTATATTGCTAAATGTCATACAATTGGAGAGACTTTTATTCTTCATTTGATATAATATTTAAAAATAAGTAATTTATTTTTTTTGCTTTAGTTTCTGTTTAGTTCATGTAGATTTCATTCATCCATATATCTATCCTCTATGCCCCTTGAGTCTCTGTTGAGTCGTGTTCCTTTCAAGTTTTCTTTCTTATAATACTTATTTGTCATCCTGAAAAACTAGAGTTAAATAAAACATGATATTACCCAAAGGAAACTTAAAAATACAACATATTTTATTTATTTATGCACCTATTTTACCAGCTGCACCTCTGTGTCCTATACAACTCAATAATTCCATTTATTTAAGTAAAAAGGCTATCCAATATGAGTATCATGTTAAAAAAGGTTAAAATGTATTAATTTATTAGGATGGTGTTTTACACTTTGGTTACATTCATGACAGGACAGGTAGTTACAGGTTACACAAGATTTATCAGTTCAAGTTCAATGTTTCAATGTCAAACACCATTACAGTTAATTGACGTGCACGTCTTTGTACTGTGGGAGGAAACCGGAGCTCCTGGAGGAAACTCACACAGACACGGGAAGAACTTGCAAACTCCACACAGAAAGGACCTGGACCGCTCCACCTGGGGATCGAACCCAGGACCTTCTTGCTGTGAGGTGACAGCGCTACCCACAAGGTCACAGGCCTTAAAAAACTGGTGGTTCAACCAGTTATTTAGTCAGGGGGACAGTTACTTTATCCCGAGGTGCCGTGCACGGATGTGACTGTAAATTAGCCGGCCCATCCCCATCTTCATCCCGCGAGGCTCGTTTTAACATAATGGCTTCATTGTCAGTTAGAACTTGCTGCAGAAAGGCTTAGGATGAGAAAATAAGACATTCTGCTGTCGAGATGAGATAAGGAGTTTGTGCGCATTAAAAGATGATTGCCATTATTTTTTTGGTTTCAGTTTGAAAAGCCAGTAGACATGAATATGATGTATACAAAAGATTTAAAGATTGTCAGCCAGTTTTCAGAATCATTTCCTGGGGGTGCGGAATTGGATTTTTGTTTTGTAATGTGGCGGCTGCTGAAGTAGGTCTACAGCTGACCCATGTGTCCTTCATGTCCTTCTGTATTGCAATTTTTTGCAGACAAAAGGGTCACAGAGCCACACATGATTTACATTCACCTGCACCTTGTGAGAGTTAATTTGCTCCAGGTGGAAGTTCTTCTATATACCAGGGTTTCTATACACCAATCAGCCATAACATTAAAACCACCTTCTTGTTTCTACACTCACTGTCCATTTTATCAGCTCCACTTACCATATAGAAGCACTTTGTAGTTCTACAATTACTGACTGTAGTCCATCTGTTTATCTGCATGCTTTGTTACCCACTTTCATGCTGTTCTTCAATGGTCAGGACCCCCACAGGACCACCACAGAGCAGGTATTATTTAGGTGGTGGATGATTCTCAGCACTGCAGTGACACTGACATGGTGGTGGTGTGTTAGTGTGTGTTGTGCTGGTATGAGTGGATCAGACACAGCAGTGCTGCTGGAGTTTTTAAACACCTCACTGTCACTGCTGGACTGAGAATAGTCCACCAACCAAATATATCCAGCCAACAGCGCCCCGTGGGCAGCGTCCTGTGACCACTAATGAAGGTCTAAGATGACCAACTCAAACAGCAGCAATAGATGAGCGATCGTCTCTGACTTTACATCTACAAGGTGGACCAACTAGGTAGGAGTGTCTAATAGAGTGGACAGTGAGTGGACACGGTATGTAAAAACACACACTAACACACCACCAGTGCCACTGCAATGCTGAGAATGATCCACCACCTAAATAATACCTGCTCTGTGGTGGTCCTGGGAGAGTCCTGACCATTGAAGAACAGGTTGAAAGGGGGCTAACAAAGCATGCAGACTATAAGTAGATGGACTACAGTCAGTAATTGTAGAACTACAGAGCACTTCTATATGGTAACTGGAGCTGAAAAAATGGATAGTGAGTGTAGAAACAAGGAGGTGATTTTAATGTTATGGCTGATCGGTGTAGTGTATATCAGTTTTTCCAGCATCTTGGCTTTTACTGAAGTACGATGCCCGATGTTGTGGCATTTTGTGTCTAACTATGGAACTGCCCTGGGAAAGCGAATTGCCCCAGAGATGTGTGAGATCCCTTTTCCAGAACAGACCCCATCCATAGATCCATGATATGTGCAGGGTGTGCCAGTTGGTGGAGTAGGGGTTCTGCTTATGTATTACCAGTCCTGACTAGTTCTGAGGGTTCCCTGTCTTCCCTTTTTTCCAAGACCTGGCTGGAGCAGCGTGTCATATTGTGAAATTGAGTTCTCAGTCCTGCACTGTCTCTGTTTGATCCACTTTTTCCACTGTGGGCTGTGGGTTGTTTTGGTGTCTTTTTTGTTTGTTTTGTTGTGTTATTCTTTTGTTAGTAACCTTTTAGGCACATGATTGTTCTACCTTGATAAACATTTATACTTGGGTTCTTATCCATTCTTGCAGGTGTGTGGATTCACCTTGAGATTTAATAGCGAGGTGCAACCATCTCTGTTGTATCCGTTTCTCTACTAACAAAATAATATAAAATTAACTGATGCTCATGAATTTCCTAGATGCTGCAAAAAGATCTAAAGTCAAAAAGCGTTTTTGCGATATTGTGGGTAAACTCATAATACCAGGCAGTACTGGCTGCTAACATACTGTATTAAATCGGTTTCATTTACTTGGGTAACTTTAATATCAAAAAGTTGGGACAGCATGAAAAATGCAAATAATAAAAAACACAGAGTTTTTTACATGAGATATTTCATGTTTTATCTGCTCAACTTCATTTCATTTATTAATAAACATCCATTCCTGCATTTCAGGCCTGCAACACATTCCAAAAAAAGTTGGGACAGTAAAGCATTTACAAGTATGTAATGATGCCGTTCCTTTTCACCACACTTAAAAGACGTTTTGGCACAGAGGAGTAAATCACCAAGTGATTTAGTGTTTCAGCTTTTATTTTGTCTCGTTCTTCCTGCAAACACGTCTCAAGATGTGCAACAGTACGGGAGGTCGTCGTTGCATTTTTCGTTGCAAAATTCTCCACACATTTTTTATAAAGGGACAGATCAGGACTGCAGGCAGGCCAGTCCAGTACCCGTACCCTCTTCTTTTGCAGCCATCCCTTTGTAATGTGTGCAGCAGGTGGTTTTGCATCGTCTTGTTGAAAAATGCTGGACGTCCCTGAAAAAGACGACGTCTTGAAGGCAGCACATGTTGCTCTAAGATCTCAATGTACTTTTCTGCATTAATGCTGCATCACAGAAGTGCCAAGACACAGCACTGACACACCCCATACCATGACAGATCCTGGCCTTTGGACTTGATAACAGTCTGGATGGTCCTTTATGTCTTTGGTTCGGAGCACACGGCGTCCATTTTTTCCAAAAAAGAGCTGGAATGCTGATTCATCTAACTACAATACACGTTTCCACTGTGTGATGGTCCATCCTAGATGCCCCCGAGCCCAGAGAAGTTGACACATCCCAACTTTTTCCACATGAAGCGAATTAACACACACAGGCAGCAAGTGACTGTCAATCAAAAGAAACTGACACAATAATCATCTGCGCCTCTGCTTGCCAGTTGCAGGTTGAGTTGCATCCAAGCAGTCTTTTGTTTCTTCTCAAACCTGTCTCTTTGTTTCCTGGGTTTCCTGGTGATTGCATTGGTTAGAGTCCAATGGTGTGCTCACCTTTCTCTCTCTGTTCTTGGATGGTGGTTATTTCTTGTGTTTTATTTCCTGAGTTTCTGTTTCCTGGGTTATTATTTCCTTTCTCTATTGTTCATTCATATCATTCATTTTTTGGTTTCCTGGTTAGGTCTTTTGCACTTGGGTTTATCTAAACATCCTGAAATGGTACCATCTGGTGCCTCCTTTCACGGCCCTCATGGCTATATTGCTGATTAATGGCAATCATGTTTTGAAATCTAGTTAAAAGCTTCATTCAAAGAGTGAACAAACTCCATATTAATGCTTAAGATGCTCATGAAATGCTTTAGAAACTATCTCAATCACCACATTTAATAGTTCAAATGAAGATCTTTTGCCAAAACTAGGAAAAACCCCTTTTATCTTCAGTGCTGCTCCAAATAAAGCTGCACTTTGTTTCATTATAGAAGGAAACAAAAACAGGGCAGAGAAAATCAGTTAAATCAGTTGCTTCTGGCGTTTAGCGTCTCTAAAGCAGCCTTTTCTTACTCAGCTTCTGTCGCATTGACTTTCCACAGTAATCCCGGACCCTGACTTATATAAGCGTTTGGGTGGAATGTCACTCAAGGAGATTGGTGTCAGGCCCGATAACGCAGCAAAGTGATCGGAGTCTGAGATCTTGCCACCTAATTACGGAGCCTCTCAGTCCGTGTGCATCTGCAAGGTAGTGATAAGAGGCAGAGGGCTGATGGGAAGAAATCAGGCCGACCGAGCAGGCCGGCGGGGAAGCGTGGTGTATTTAGACTGATACTCTCTCGTTATGGTACGGCCAGGGAGTGTGTTTATTTCACACACACACACTATAAGCATGAAATACCTGATAATACCTCTGACACGGTGCTCTCGCGGCTTCTAACTCACCTTCCGCTGCTGGAGATGACCAGATAAATTACATGTACAGAAAAGAAAGAGATTTTTCCTGAGACCAGTAAGAGTATTATTAAGTGTATTAGCTTTAGGATTCTTAAACTTTTTAAACCCAGGAACACCTTCTATTTAAAATATACAGTATACACAGCCTTTATTAGAATAACATCTTAGTAAGGTCTTGAGCAGCTACCTCCTAGCCTCCTAAACAGCCTCAATTCATCGTGACATAGATTGCTCATGTCACCGGAACTCTTCAGGAACACCAAGAGAACACCAAGAATATTTCCTCATTGTTTTGATCATGATGGTGGTGAACTGGCCAACAACACAGTCTAATGCTTCCAATAGACTGGAATTGGTTTCCAATAGATTAGAATGATTGGAATTGGTTTCCATTAGATTAGAATTGGTTTCCAATAGATTAGAATTGGTTACCAATAGATTGGAATTGGTTTCCAATACTCTGGTATTGGTTTGAGATTTGGTGGTTTACTTTTTGTACATAATTGTTTTACTCATCAGAGATCATTCCGTCTGACAGCATCTGTACTTATGTTCCTGCACTTGTTTATATTGATTTCTCCTTAATATGTCATCTGTCTATGTATATATATATATATATATATATATATATATATATATATATATATATATATATATATATATATATATGACTACTTATTCAGGTCATTTTGATGCCCCAAAGTTAATCGGGCAGGTATTTATTAATTGCATTTTAGAGTTTATTTATCAACCTTTAATTGACACATAAATTATTTCATATAATCTCATTATATGAGAGACAGTGTGTGTGTGTGTGTGTGCGTGTGTGTGTGTGTGTGTTTAACTCTCTAAAACAAGACATTTTCATCCTCATTTTTGTATTTACTTTATTAACATTGTCAATCTGATCTTCTGCCTCCTGGCCTACAGAGGGCACTACTGCACTACAAAACTGTGAAACTGTTTTATGTTTTATGTAGATGCTAATAATGCCTACCTCCATGACTAAAATTAACAAAATATACTACAAATACTAACACGATTACAACACTACTACTACTACAACAATAATAATACAAATACTACTAAGAATAATAACAATAATAATAATAATAATACTACTAAGAATGAT